>NW_024412394.1:49228303-49390745 GCF_014898765.1 Herpailurus yagouaroundi | reverse complement strand
AAAAAAAAAAAAAAAAAAAAAAACGTTGAAAAAAAAAGCAACTCTTGACCGAGAATGGATATAGGGCAATTTCACTGCATTCCAGGTGTCCTGCTTATGAGTGTTCAGGAGATCCCCACAGACCTCAGCAGTCACCTTCTCTCCTTAACTGGTCGGGATTTCTCAATTGACAAGTAATCATGTAATCTTGTGATAGTCTTTCCATTTGTTGACTGATGTTGTTACATAGTAATCAACTTTCCATTGTCAAGGTATATCTACAAAGCTAAACTGTAGGTTTCTTAAGCACAGGGCCTAGTCTTGTACTTACCAATATTCCTCATAGCACTTGGGTGGAATCCCAGCTCTGTGACCTTGAACAAATTCCTTCACCTCTCTGCTTCTCAGTTTCCTTGTCTACAAAATAGAGGCAGCCATGCCTGCCTTGCAGGGCATTATGAGAACCCTAGCCTGCTGCTGGACACTAGGAGGTACTTGGTGCATGGTAACTCTGACTCACTAGACAAAGCCTTGCACACAGAAGCTGAGTAAAATTCAGCAAAATTGAATATGACAAAGCAAGATTTAAACTTGTGGGGGAGGAGCTAGTTACAGACTCTTGAAATTTCATGCTGAGGACACCATTTCCTCTGACCTTGAACTTAAATGACAGTTTACAATCCTGTTTTCAATCATGACCTTTTGTGACTGTATGATGATCATTTCAAGCTCATCATGTCTCCTGAGACCAAAAGGATCAGCCATCTGATTTGGGATGTGGAGACTGTTCATTGGCATCCTCAGTCCCATGCATACATTTAAGCATCAGCTTGTCCCTGCATGGAGAGTCTTTCTCCAGCTCCTTGTAGCCATGTGGCAGGTGGTGATACCGGGACTCATCTAATGATCCCCAGGGGTGTTCCTGGTTTCTCTAGGAATTGTCTTTAAAAGCATCCATCGTGGGGGACAGTGGCAGGACTTACTGAAACCAATGGCATGAAAATAAAAAAGAAATGGCAATAAGGGAGAAGGACTATATAAAAAATATAAATGATACTGATGTGAGTTTCCCTATTTTCCATATTCTGAGCACATCTACCAAAACTTGAGATGTGTATTATCCATTCAGCAACTGGCACATTCCCTGGGAGCAGAGCAGAAAATGCTGCCTTATGAAGGGGTCAACTCTGCCTTGATCATGCCATTCTTCTCTTTTTGGTGAAGTCCTGTTACAGTGAAGAAATGGGTCATGTGACATTCATCGCCTCCTTTGGTTACTTTTAAATATGTTCTTCCTTGCCTTGCACTCCCTTTGAAAGGTTCCTGGAGGAAATATAGTAGGTACGTTTGCTGAGTCTATTACCATGTCAGCTTAGTAGGACACAAAGGTAGGTCAGAGAAGCTCCTTCTTAATAGTAGTACTAGGAGATAGGACAAATAAGGACTGTTGCCTACCTTTGATCGGCTGGTTGGTGTGGTTTATTGGTTCACACAGTGTCTTGCTCCAAAAGTAATTTGAGACAACACTCAGCACACAGTCTGCGCTCTTACCTTCTGTACCTGTAATTGTATGTTAGGGGCCCAGCTAGACTTATGACATTCCAGTAATATACAAGCTTTTACCAGGTGTTTACTATGTTAGACACCCTAATTAGATGCAGAGTTATTAAGAGAAATGAAGCAATCCCTGATCTGAAGGAGCTTGCTGTCTTATGGTAGAAACAGACCCAATAAAGTATAATAAAAGTGAGATGGCAATGATTGTCCTTGTGGAACTATAATGTGGGTCTAGCGGTCATGTGTTGTTGTTGCTGTTGTTGTTGTTGTTGTGTGTGTGTGTGTGTGTGTGTGTGTATTCACCAAATATCTTGGACTCATCTGACAGATTTTTTTTTAATTTGGAATTTTATTTCAAGTCCTTCAAAACTATTAATAATTAAGTTCTCGGGGTGCCTGGGTGGCTCAGTTTGTTAAGCATCCAACTTTGGCTCAGGTCATAATCTCAGGATTCGTGAGTTGGAGCCCCACGTCAGTCTCTGTGCTGACAGCTGGAGCCTGAAGTCTGCTTCAGATTCTGTGTCTTCCTCCCTCTCTCTGCCTCTCTCCTCCTCGCATTCTGTCTCCCTCTCTCTCTTAAAAATAAATATTAAAAAAAATTTTTAATAAAAAAATTAAATCCCATTCAGTTATATATCTAAGAAATTTCCCTTACTGGAAAGAATGCAGCATATAAAAATCAGTGCTGCCCTGGACAACCCAGGACATCTCCTCACTCTGGCAATGGGGCTGAGAGGCTCATATCACTTGTTCTAAGACGTTGGAGATTGCTCCCAGAGAAGCTGATGTCCAAGTTGAATATTGAACAAGGGATTGAGTCCTCACCAGAGTTTTGGCTCTGTGTGCTGCAGTGAGTTCAGTACACGTGGAAGTCAGCTACAGAACTTGCCAATTCAACTTGCTCTGCACTTATTCCCTTAGCAGACATCTTTCAATCACTGTTACTACAGCTTCCAGCAAGGACCCCATGATTACTGTGTCCATTTGACTTGTACACATGATCCGTAGACCTGCCTCTCCTTGCTGTGGGGTCAGCAGCACTTGCAGGAACCTAGAAGATGCATGTAGGTTTGGCATGTAGGGTGAGAAAGCCTTCCCTGAACACCAGCGAGTTTGACCCACTTCCATCTGAAAAAACAGGTTGCCTTAGGCCATGCGTTTCTAATTGTTGAAGTCAATCTCTGTGATGGGTGTGTGTACATACGCAAAACTGTGCGTAAATAGCACATTTTCAATCTATAAAATGTAAAGAAATGAGGAGCACCTGACAGTAGGCTGAGCCTCTGAAGATGTGTCGGGAAAGAAGACAGCTGCATGGCAAAGCGGCTGCTTATGATTAGGAAAGGAATAGCCCATGTCCTGGGCCACTCAGCAAACTTCAACCATATAAATGACAGCTGATTTGTTTAGCTCTGTAACTCCCATTCTTTATGGGCCAGGAGTTGAGTTCTTGTTGAGAACACCACTTCAGATTGTCATTGTCTCTGGTATCATTGCAAGATCAGGTATGACATGATGACTGAAAAGTCCCAGCCAGAAACCGTGATGAATGAGAAAGACAGAAATTGCTTTAATGCCACTTTGTAACTTTTTAAGTGAGGGAACACTGTTCTTCACCCCCTGTAGACTTTCGGTTTTTAACAGGCCATATTGCCAGTTTTGTAGTTGACAAGGAAAGTCTGTTGCTCTCTTTGGCTCAAGTGATCAGCAAGTGTCACAGCACTCCTTATGTAGAATGGCTCTCCACAGCACTGACAGGGAGGGAAATTAATAGGCTTCCCATTGTTACCGTGCATTTTTGCCAGGATATTTCATTAGTGTAAACACTGAACCCCTTGTCATCTTGTTTAGCCACTTGACCCTGGTGATTTTCAATTCTGTGTGCCAGGTGATGAAGTGGAGCCCAGGCGTGCACGAGACAGGCACTAATTATTGGAAGCAGAATCACTGCTGACCCAGTACGAGATTAACTGCTCCTTTGCAGTCTTTATTCTGGGACATTAGCACTGTCTGGTTATCTTGCTTCAGTTGAGGGATTCGGGACAATAGCGGTGCTGATGGTAACGTCGGCAATTTCCCTGTTTGTTTTGCAGGTCACGGCCAGGGGCTTCGGGCCGCTGTTACAGTTTGCCTACACCGCCAAGCTATTACTCAGCAGAGAAAACATCCGCGAGGTCATCCGCTGCGCCGAGTTCCTGCGCATGCATAACCTGGAGGACTCCTGCTTCAGCTTCCTGCAGACCCAGCTCCTGAACAGCGAGGATGGCCTGTTCGTGTGCCGAAAGGACGCTGCGTGCCCCCGCGCGCACGAGGACCGTGAGAACTCCGCGGGGGAGGAGGAGGAGGAAGAGGAGGAGACGATGGACTCGGACACGGCCAAGGTGGCTTGCCCCAGGGACCAGATGCTTCCAGACCCCATCAGCTTTGAGGCCGCTGCCATCCCAGTAGCAGAGAAGGAAGAAGCTTTGCTGCCCGAGTCCGATGTGCCGCCCGACAGCAAGGAGAGCTCCGAGAAGGACGCGTTAAGGCAGTACCCCAGATACAAGAAATACCAGCTTGCATGTACCAAGAATGTCTATAATGCATCATCACACAGTACCTCAGGTTTTGCAAGCACATTCAGTGAAGATAACTCTGGCAACAGCCTCAAGCCGGGGCTTGCCATGGGGCAGATTAAAAGTGAGCCGCCCAGTGAAGAGAACGAGGAAGAGAGCATCGCGCTCTGCCTGTCCGGAGATGAGCCTGACATCAAGGACAGAGCGGGGGACGTCGAAATGGACCGGAAACAGCCCAGCCCTGCCCCCGCCCCCGCCCCCCCTGCCGGGGCCACCTGCCTGGAGAGATCCGGGAGTGTGTCCTCCCCCTCCTGCTTAAGGTCTCTGTTCATAACAAAAAGTGTGGAGTTGTCTGGCCTGCCCGGTACCTCTCAGCAGCACTTTGCCAGGAGTTCAGCGTGCCCTTTTGACAAGGGGATCACTCAGGGTGACCTTAAAACTGACTACACCCCTTTCCCGGGGAGTTACGGACAGCCCCACCTGGGCCAGAAGGACGTGTCCAACTTCACCATGGGGTCGCCCCTCAAGGGGCCTGGGTTGGAGGCTCTCTGTAAACAGGAAGGAGAGCTGGACCGGAGAAGTGTGATCTTCTCCTCGAGCGCTTGTGACCAAGTGAGCACTGCGGTGCATTCATATTCTGGGGTAAGCAGTTTGGACAAAGACCTCTCTGAGCCGGTGCCAAAGGGTCTGTGGGTGGGGGCTGGCCAGTCCCTCCCCAGCTCACAGGCCTACTCCCACGGTGGGCTGATGGCTGACCATTTGCCAGGAAGGATACGGCCCAACACTAGCTGCCCGGTGCCAATCAAAGTCTGCCCTCGCTCGCCCCCCTTGGAGACCAGGACCAGGACCTCCAGCTCGTGCTCTTCCTATTCCTACGCAGAGGACGGGAGTGGGGGCTCACCCTGCAGCCTCCCTCTCTGTGAGTTCTCCTCCTCGCCCTGTTCCCAGGGAGCCAGATTCCTTGCCACAGAACATCAGGAACCAGGCCTGATGGGAGATGGAATGTACAACCAAGTCCGACCCCAAATTAAATGTGAGCAGTCTTATGGAACCAACTCCAGCGACGAATCCGGATCGTTCTCGGAAGCAGACAGTGAGTCGTGTCCTGTGCAGGACAGGGGCCAGGAGGTAGGGAACCCGCATAAATTCAAGCATGTGGTCCACTCTTGCGGTCCTTTACCTGGACTCTACCTGCTGCCCCACCACTCCCAGATTAAAGGTCCCAGTAAAGGGACTGCCTCCCCCATCCACAGAGGCAGGATGCTTCAGAGTCATTCCAAATTCACCACTTTTGTCCTAGAAGGCACTTGAAATTTGATGTAGATCTCAGTACTCAACAAACAGAGGCAAGCTGCTCAGAAAAAAAAAAAAAAAATGTTAAGTATAATGCATGAAAGCTTGAGATATTCAGATCTCCCCCTTCCACCTCCCTTTCTCCTTCTCCATCTGCTTTGAAAGGATACCCTAGTCCTCAGCCTCATCTTCGTCCTGCACCCCATCAGTGTGAAAGAAAATATAGAATCGCTTTCAAAACTGACTGCTTGACACTAGACAGACCCTCAGTAACAGGTGCTCTCCCGGCACCCTTTAAGTTTTCCTTGTCAACAGGAGACCCTGGGACCATCCCTTGTCCACTGGTGAGCAGCGGACAGCTCACCATCCATCCTGGTCCCAGGGTCACCGCAGAAGCACCCTAGTCAGTCACACATAACTGAGTAACATACCCTTTCCCAAACTCCCCACAAATGACGAGAAGTCATATTGAGGAGTAGTGGAGTTGAGGACCCGTCTCTTCCCACCCGGAAAGCAGAGTGCTTCATAGATAAAAATTCCCAAGGCTCCATCCGTCTTACCAATGCTGGGGGATGGAGCAGGAACAACACCAGCCACATCGTAGGCAAGACTCACGTGGCTAAGGAGAGAAAAGAATAGACACCCCGTACGTTCGTTCCCCTTTCCCACCGTAACCTGAGAGGCCCCTGCAAAGGTCTGAGGGAGCCCGTGTCATGATCTAGCAATGTCTGGCTGATTGACAAGGAACCAACCTGAGACTGCCACCCGGGTCTCAGACCTGCCTCGGGAGCAGCAGCGTGAGCAAACCCAGTGAGAAGTCCCGCTTCAGAGCTGCTTATCTGAAGGCCACAGGAGGAAATGAAGCATGGTCCTCATTAGGCCAGTGCCCTCGGTTCGCGTCTGTGCTCCCTGGATAGGAGCCCCTAGTAGAGCAGGGATGTTAACCCAACCAGACAGCAGAAATGCCACACGGGGTGAGGGGCCTTTTCACAGAGCCACGTGCGGCTTATTCAGCCTCTGCGAGATTGGCAAGGAGCACATGAGGTTTTAGTTAGGGCGTGTTTTGAAAATAGATCCCAAAGCTCCCTGTGCCAACTGCAGAGATGCCCTGTGGTCACTTCCTCGTCTTGCTAGCTAGCCTGGTCCCTGCTCTTCTGTTACTGCCTGGGA
Organism: Herpailurus yagouaroundi; assembly: GCF_014898765.1. Classification (NCBI taxonomy): domain Eukaryota; kingdom Metazoa; phylum Chordata; class Mammalia; order Carnivora; family Felidae; genus Herpailurus; species Herpailurus yagouaroundi. The sequence continues at coordinate 49,384,191 of NW_024412394.1, read as the reverse complement.
AAAATGGAGAAAGACAGAAACATACTGAAAGGATTTAATTTTGCTAAAAATTAGAAAAGAAATGTAGATGGGAACTCTTCCTGTCTGAATGCACCTATCCCCTCAGGTTTGGGGTGGAGGATTGTGCCTGTGCCCCTGACCTGAGAGGACTGAGTTCTTGTGAAAACAGGGAAACCTTATGCTCTCTCTTCCCTCACTCATTTCTTTCTCTGATCATAACCAAGGTGAGGTTTTCTTTTTTCCCCTGACATTGTTCATAAATGCCCCTGCTGCAGAAGCCTGGTCACTGGGTCCAGTTCATCAGCAGAACGATTTATCTTGCCAAGGATTGGTGTCTTGAGAAAAGGACAAATGTCTTTGTCTTTGACGCTCCCTTAAGGGGAGCCCCACCGTGAAGCTAAAAGGGTTATGTTGTCCTGACATTTGCATATGTTCTAGGAACTGTCAGTTTCTGATAATCTCCTTTTGTCTCTCTCATGTCCCAAAAGAGAGTTTAAAGTCACTTCTTCAAATCAAATGCCACCAACAAGAGCACATGTATTTTTCCTGTGTGTTTGGGCCACATCACTTGTCTGCCTTTAGAACTTCTCAGCTCTAAATGAATCAATCAAAAGGATGATTCATTCAACCTATAAAATATCATGAACAGGATTAGTGTCCCCTTGAAAAGTACCACCGCTAGTGGCGCTTGGGTGGCTCAGTTGGTTAAGTGTCTGATTCTTGATCTCAGCTCAGGTCATGATCTCATGGTTCACGAGATCAAGCCCTGCCTGGATCTGTGCCCTGACAGTGTGGAGCCTGCTTGGGATTCTCTCTCTCCCCGTCTCTCTCTCTCTCTGCCTCACCCCCGTTCATGCTCTATCCTCTCTCTCAAAATAAATAAACTTTATTTTAAAAAAAGAAAAATACCACCGCCTTAAAAATATTTTTATTTTTACTTGTCCAAAAAATAATAATAGATTATTTGCATTTCTCAACACTGAAAGAAGAAACCTTTACCAAAACTGCCATTTCAGGAATCACATCTAGTCCCTCTCAGAAGGGCATTTTAGACAGGGTTGTTAGAGTACAGCTAAAGTTTTTCCCAATTTGACATTTTGGTTTTCCTAGAATAGAGATTAGGTCTCAGGGACTCAGCAGGACTGCGTCTCTTTGAGTTAATAACTAGCTTCCAGGAGTTACTTTGACCCCAGTGGAAGTGTGTTCCCCAGTAATAACATTGAAGGTAGATCTGTCATACGCAATGTGGATTGTAACTCGTTTTCCTGAACTGAACTGATCCAGAAGAGGCCAACATCTATTGGTCTGATTTTGCCCTGATCTGCTCTGGTGAGATGTCCAGGTGACTTCTCTTCTAGTTGAGCCCCAAGGAGACACGTCAGTCAGAAACCAAACAAAGAGTTCTCACCTCCGGCCAGCCACCTGTCCAGTGCTTCAGTCTGACGGGCCAGGCTCCTTCCCAGCCTCTCTTCCTTCACCTCTGCAAGGAGCCAAAAATGATAGATCAGAAGAAAAGTATTAGCACTCCTTATAACCTGTAAGGTGTTCTAGTTATGCTGTCTCATCGACACGGACTTCTCTCATCCTTTCTGTCTCCAGCTTTGAAGAAAGCTCAAATTAGCACAACATTGTCCTTTCTCAACCACCATCTTTTAAAATTACTTTCTTTTTTGAAATAATCAAACACAGCATGCCCAGGCCCTAACATACCAAATTTAACAGGCTTTCTCTGTGCCTATAACAGGATACAAACACATATTCCTGTCTCTAGGGGTTTTATTTTAATGGCATTTACTGTATAATTACTCAGCAACTTGCTTTTCTCACAGAGCTATCTACTATGTATGCGCCTCTACGCCAATCACATAGGGTTAAAACATACTTCTTTAATATCCATGGGCCCCATAAATCACAATTTATTCAGCTGTCAGCTACCAACAGACAGTCCAGTGCTTCCGTTGTTTCCAGTTTTTTCCCTTCTTATAAACATTGCTGCAATAAACATTTTTGTGAACATATTTAGTAGTGGTGCTTTTATTTTTGTCGGTTAGAATCCCATAAGTGGTTAAAGGTTGTGCTTTATTTGTGAAATACTACCTAACTACTTCCCCAGAAGGTTGTGGCAATTCACATATCTTTCAGCAATTTATGAATATCCTTTTCCCCCTGTTCTTGCCAGTACTGGCTGTTACCAGTCCTTTTAATTTTTGCCGATCCGATTGGCAAAAAATGATCGCTGATGAGGTTGACCTCTTCTCTTCTGGGTATGTGCCATTTATATTTCCCTTCCTGTGACTTGCCGGTTCACACATTTGCCCATTTTTCTCTCGTGGTGTTCGTCGTTAAACCAATTTATAGGATCCCTAATCCCTAATACAGGAATATTAACCTTTTGTTAGACATGCTTCCCATATTTTCTCCTACTCTTTCTTTCTATTTTTATGGCAATTCTTTTTGCGTATAGAAAATTTTGAGTTTCACGTAGTCAAGTTCTCAATCTCTTTCTTTGTGACTTTTGGGTGTGCTATATTAAAAAGTCAGTTTGGGAATTTTTTTTCTTATTTTCTATGATGAAAAAATGAACAGGTCATATTTAAAAATGTAACCAAACAATGTGTATAACAAGGTCCTACTTTGCTTCATGAATCTACATAGTATTAAAAAGGCAGTATAGGGGCACCTGGGTGGTTCAGTCGGTTAAGCATCTGACTCTTGATTTCTGCCCAGGTCATGATTTCCTGGTGGTGAGATGGAGCCCCGCAGGGAGCCTGCTTGGGATTCTGTCTCACCCCCTCCCTTTCCCCCTTCTATGCTTACGCTCTTGCTCTCTCTCAAAACAAAAAGGCAGTGTAGAGAACAAGATAAAACTAGGAAGCAAAGTTGGGAAGGAGTATAAGGAACGTTTTATTTCTATGTATTTCTATAATGTTTAAATTGTATTTATGTATATCTCACACCAGGCCATTATTTTAATTGAGCTACAAGTCACACACCATCAAATCTACCCTGTTAAAATGAACAATTCAGGGATTTTTAATGATTCACAAAGGCTTGTGACCATCATCGCTGTAATTCCAGGACATTTTCATCACCCCAAAAAGAAACACTATACCCATTAGCAGACACTCGTCATTGTCCTCCCTTTAACCCCAGGCAACCACTAATCTGCCTTCTATCTCTGTAGATTTGCCTCTTCTGAATATAACAATGGGATCTTACACTATGTGGCCTTTTGTGTCTGACTTCTTTCACTGAACATAACGTTTTCGAGGTTCATTCTTGCCATTGATGTACCAATAGGTACATCATGTATCAGGGCTTTGTTCGTTTTTATTGCTGAATAATAATCTACTCTGTGGATATACCACACTTTGTTGATCTATTGATCGACGTTGGACATTTGGGATTGTTTCCACTTTTCGGCCATTATCAATAATGCTACTGTGAGCATTGGTGTACAAGTTTTTTGCAGACGTATATTTTCACTTCTCTTCATTATGTACCTAGCAGTAGAATTGCTAAATCATACAATAACTACACGTTTAACCTTCTGAGGAACTACCAGACTGTCTTTCAACGTAAATGCACTATTTTACATTTCTGCCAACAGTGTATGAAGGCTCCTATTTCTCCACACTTTCCGCAGCACTTGGTTATTGTCCATCTTCTTTATTATAGCCCTTCTAGTGGATGTGAAATGGTATCTTGTTTTGGTTCACAGGTTCATTTTTAAAATTTGAAAATTATGGAAAAGCCACAAGCATTTTCCAGGTAGTAGCCTTCTTCATGAGATGGGTTGATACCACACACATGTCTAATTACTTGTAAGTTTTGGTAAGGAAGCACTGGAAAGGCAATTTATTTGCGTAGCCAAAAGTTTTTATTGGTTGGACTTGCTTTATCAACATGTTTCATTTCAAGAGGGATAAAAGTGTGTGAGAGTTGAATGTGTGTACATTTGTTTTCATGCAGTTTGCGGGGCAGGGAAAAATCGTGTGTGACACGTAGTAGAATGGAAGACCTGTATCTGACACTGACATTTCTACCCACATGCCAACTTCCAGACGTATGTTGTATGTAAAAATTTTTACAGTCATTCTTGTGGTTCATTGATTCAGGCATCTTTTTTTAAATGCCTGTGATTGGTCTGCTTAATTAAAAGAAACCTTGCTAGGCAGCATAGAAGTCAGCTGTATCTCTAATTAAAACGATGTTTTTGTGTTGTCTAGAAAGACGTTCCTAGCATCTGTAATTGCACAGCATACTCTATGTCTGGAAGAAGAAACCATGTGACAAAGGAAGATAGGGCTAGTAAACAGAATTAATAATACCTCATATTTGTCAGGCGACTCAGACTTTTCATAGCACTTTCTCCATGTATTATCCAATTTGATTCTTCATAGCAATCCTATAAGCTAAGTAGGGCATGTATTATCTTCCTGTCACTCACAGCTCCTCAAAGAACTTTAGGACAGAGAGAATGAAAGGCTCGCCTGAGGTCACACAGCTAATTAATTGCAGTACAACTAAATCCCAGGTGTCCTGCGTTTGTTCTGGAAACTGGACCATGAGAATAGAGGGTGGAAGGACAATTGTTCAGGAAACATTTCTTAGCCGAGAGGGGAGATTCTGTCACTGGCGTCTGCCTAGCATGGATCTGGTTGTCCCCCTGCCAACAGCACTGAATCATCAGCCCAATGGGCATCTTGCCTCCTCCCCTGACGGTGTACAGAGATCTGAGGGTCTTGTAAGAGCGTAGGTGTTAAAGGCTTTGAGCCTCGGGGTACTGTTAGTATTATCCGACTCCTGCAGCTTGTATTTCCAACATCTGGTAGTAAAACCAAGAAAGGAGATAGGAAAAAAGATTCACAAACCAGCTGTGGCTGGGATCTCTAGAGGAAATGCTTGTTTTCAGCTTTTCCTACAACCTTCGCATCTCTGTCCTGCCTCTCCAGTAGTTCCCATGAGCACCCAGCAGCTCCAGGCCAGGGAAATGTGCTGAGAGGCATGGTGAGATGAGGTGGTTGTGGTCCGCCTGCAACCCTGTAATAAAGATGCAGGGAAAACAGAGATCACAGGGCAGTCCCCGGGAGCAAGACAGTCACTGTTTGCAGGTGGGATTTCTTTTCTCTTCTTTTGTCCCATATTTGAATTTTCTGCAAGAAGTTATATTTCTTATGTAATTTTTAATGGTATTTGTGTTTAAATGGGAGCAAGGGGATGGTGGTTTGGGCCACAGAACGGGGTGGTTGTCGGTACCAAGAAAGAGGAGCAGTTGATTTCTGTTGGGCGAGAGGAGGCGCTGGGACCGCAGGACCCTAGCTCCCCTGCTCAGGCCCTGGAGGAGGAGGATTTAGGTTTTATTTACCATCTAGATGTCATAGCTTTTTCCCACATTTGCCGGCCCCTGGGGCCAGAGGTCCCTCAGCACACTGCAGCACGCCATTTCACTGACATCTCGAGAACTGGAGCCCCCAGAAGGTCTGACTGCACTCTGGTCACTGCTTAGCAGTCCAGTGCAGGGGTTGGGCTGGGAAGTCCTCCGTCCTGTCCCTCTGCTTGTGCTCCAGAGGGCAGAGAGGACTGAGTAGCAAATCAGCAGAAGCAGACTGATGCAAGCCGTAGCACGGGCCCGTGCTGCCCTGTTGGGCCCTTGGTTCGCTGACTCAGTGACCGCCCCTGACTTTCAGAGTCTCTCCTGAGAACCACAGTGCGGGTAGGAGGTGGAGATGGGCAGCACCTATGAGAAATCAGTACCCAGAGTCCCATGGGCCCCTCCCCTTCTGTGCAGCCCGCTTAGCCTCAGATGTCTGATATGTTTAGCCTCCTGTGTGTGCAATAGGCTGAAAATAAGTGCAGGCCAGCGAGCATTCAGACAAGTGGCGGTGGAAGCTGGCAGGACATTTCCTCTTGTTAGGGTGGGTGTTATGCACTGTTTCAGAGGGTCCAGTGAATGACAATGAAACTGTTGCCCAGAAGTAAAATAAAATCCTGGAAGAATAAGTGTGTGGAGGGACAGTAAATAAGATGTTAAGCCCTATCGGGCCTATTTGGGTCATAAGAATTTGCCAGAAGAAAGGGAGAAGGGCCTCCTCCCTCTCGAAGTGTCTGAACCTTCAAAGCCCATGTGGTACTAGCTGACTTTTGAGCCCTACTCAGGGAGTGTTTGGTGCGTGCACGCTTGAGAGTGGAATATATTCTCCCAACTCCATAAGGGGATGTGGCTGCTCTTTATCCCCAGGGAAGATGCCCGTTGGCTTGGAACTTACTTCCTACTCCGAAAGTAACAAATATCAGTGGCAAAGTTACCACTGCGCTTTCCCAAAATGCTTGGGGACCTCCCTCTTGGGAGACAGCACAAGATCTCCCTTGCTTGAGGGGTAACAGAGCCTTTTAAAAAGAAACAAGAGGGGCGCCTGGGTGGCGCAGTCGGTTAAGCGTCCAACTTCAGCCAGGTCACGATCTCGTGGTTCGTGAGTTCGAGCCCCGCGTTGGGCTCTGGGCTGATGGCTCAGAGCCTGGAGCCTGTTTCCGATTCTGTGTCTCCCTCTCTCTCTGCCCCTCCCCCGTTCATGCTGTGTCTCTCTCTGTCCCAAAAATAAATAAACGTTGAAAAAAAATTAAAAAAAAAAAAAAAGAAACAAGAGTGGTCGGGTTTGGGTTTTGGCTTTTTGTTTGTTTTTTGTTTTTCCACATGGAAGAAGGTCTATCGCTATTTTCTTTTCCTTTGACCTCTTTAAAAAGCAGCCGGAGTTGCAACAGCTCCGCTGAAACTATAGGACCTTTTGCTTCAAGGACTTTGAAACGAGCATTGTTGATTTTCCCTTTTCCTGTCAACCTCTGTCCCATTTCCCTGGTGTTTTACATTTGTTGTCTGGATGATTTTAAATACAGTAGCGCTTAGTCTAGAAGGCCTTTGACGTTCCCTGTGGCCTGAGCTGTAGGTACGTATTCTTTCTGGAAATAAGTAAGTAAACAGGATTTAGAGCAGAAGCAGACCGGCTTTGGTGTCAGCAGAGGGGGGACTCCACGAGGCCCCGAAGCACGGCAGCCTCTGCTGTGCAAACAAGGCTTCTGCCTGGTGTGGAAACATCCGTGTCCCCACCAGGCAGACCCCGGTGTGAGTCAGGCACTGTCCAGGATTGGAGTGTCTGTTTGTTATCCAAAGGATATAAAAGGAAATCAAACATTCTTCGTATCATGATAAGCCCTGTGCAAACACAACCCATGGACAAAGCCCTTTCCCTGGCTGCCTGCCTTTCCGCAGTCAGAGCAGGGCTGGGCTGAAAGTGGTGTAATGTGAGCTGTTGCGATTTTGCTTTCTTGGGCCCAAATTTTACAGGTGTCATGGGACACAGAGTTCACCACGCGAAAGTTGAATCAGGACCCCATCGGGAGCCCTCAGCAAATGCCACGTCCGGCAGGCTCAGGGTTCTGAAGCAGCCTGACAAAGCGGTTGTATCCAGCCACAGAAAAGTCATGTAGTGTGACCGCCTTTGTGCATGGGGATTAACTAGCCATAAATGCCAGCATCTAGACTCATCTTCCGGCATCTGATGCAATCAAAGAAAAGGCCTGAGCTCAGAATCAAGGATCTCCGTCTCACTTCCCTGAACAACACAGATATAACACTGCAGCTCCTGAATATTAACGAGGGGTTGGTTTCTTCAACCTAAACTACTTTGATCAATTAAACCCTGACCCTCCTGTTTTTCTGGTGACTCAAGTTCACTCCTGTTTTTCTGGTGACTCAAGTTCACTCGAGACTGTTCCACCTTCTAGAGCTGTGCCGTCCAGCACAGTAGCCACACGCCACACGTGGCTGTCGAGCCCTAGAGATGTGCCAAGTTCTGAATTGTGTTAAGTGCAAAATATGCCTCCAGTTTTGAAAATTTAGTGCCAAAAAAGTGAAATATCTCAATTATGTTTATATTAATTACATGTTGAATATATTTTGGGCCTATTGGGCTTAATTCAATATACTATTAAAATTAATTTCTGATGTTTCTTTTTACTTCCTTTAATGTGGCTACTGGAAATGGAAAAATCACATCTCTTGTTTGCACTGGACAGCGCAGGGCTGGCCCTTTGTAGAAAGTTTAGGTTTATAGCGCCATCTGCTGGTCCACCTAAAGCAGACGCTAACGTGAACAAGAATTAAGTGAATCTGAGCCGGAGGAGATACTTGGTCTCTTGGTCAAGCAACATGCAACCTTCCTTTTCTGAAACAGGACCAGAAATGAACCCTAACATCCCTGCACCATGAGTAAGAATCTCGGAGAGGGTAGTGGTAAGCTGTTGGAAGATTCAAGCCTGTGCATTTAACAGAATATAAGGAGGACACAGATCCATTCCTCCAGAGACTCATGTCCTCTCCTTATATAATGCTTATTTGCCTTTGTTTGTCAAGAGTTTAGAAGTTGGAATCTTGCTACCGACAGTATCTGCATCAGTTATCTGCGTAACAAACCACCCCCAGACTCCTTGGCTTAAATCATTTAGCTTCTCTCACCGTTTTCGTGGGTCAGGAACTCAGGAGTGGCCCATCTGAGCACTTCTAATTTGGGATACCTCATGAGGCTGAAGTCTGTGGCTGGGGCTTCCATATCTGAAGGTTCCTGGGGGCCTAGAGAAATCACATCCTGGGTGGTTCACCCACGTGACCGACAAGGCAATGCTGGTTGTTGGCTGGAGACCTCCATTCTTCTCCACATGGGCCTGGGCCCTCCACAGGGTGGCTTGAGAGTCTTTTAGGCATGGCAGCTGGTTTCCTCTGGAGAAAGCAGTCTAAGAAGCCTAGGAGGAAGCCGCAGCTCCTTTTATGACCTAGCCTCAAGCCACACACTGTTACTCCGGCTGCATTGTGGTGATCAAGAGGCAGGAACACGCATCCCGCCTCTTGATAGAGGAAGGTCAACATGCTGTGAAAGAGAATGTGAGATGGAATGACCATTAAATTTTTGGAAAATGGCCAAAGGGCCCAAATTGGTATAGCCTTGGGCAGCTCAAAAGCATGCCCCACTTTAAAATGAGGAAATTGAGACTCAGAGAAGTAAGGTAACTAGCCTGAGGTCTCATGGCTGGTAGAAAGACTAAAGCCCAGGTTTGAACTCTAGTCCACCAGGGTGGAGCCCATCTGAGTTCCCTCGCTGTACCTCCTTATGCTGTTATAACCGAAAAACCACACTGGTTGTTTCATCTTCCCAGCATCTTTGACGTGTGTGATGCTGTCCTCATTCAAATGTTTTAGATAATTCCTTCAATGATATCTGTCTGTAGATTGTTATTTTATTGAGCTGAGGCTCAATGGAAGTAGGTTTCAACTGACTGTAGAGTCTTTCGTAAAATTGCTGTAGCAGTGAAAAAGTACACATTTTCCGGTATCTTCCGTGCTGTTTGTTTCAAGAACCTCAGGAACAATAACCACATTATAATTTGTGTGTTCACGTGCTGTTTGACTCTAAATATTACATCTTACTTATATTTGAAACAAGAAATAATTAATCACTGCTTACTTTGAGTAGTTTCCATACTATTTGGTCCTCTTAAAAAGGAGGTTTGACCATTTTTTTGATGTTCCGCCAGCTGGAATTCAAACTAAAATACAGTTACCATAATCATATTCTGCTGTTCTCGGTTTCAGGTCAAACTTCCCTTTCCTGTAGATCAAATCACAGATCTTCCAAGGAATGATTTCCAGATGATGATTAAGATGCACAAGCTAACCTCAGAACAGTTAGAGTTCATTCACGACGTCCGACGGCGCAGCAAGAACCGCATCGCGGCCCAGCGCTGCCGCAAGAGGAAACTGGACTGTATTCAGAATTTAGAATGTGAAATCCGCAAATTGGTGAGTCGACCCGTTCACTGCTATCAGCAACCCGGAGTGACAAGGACTGGTGCAGAATTGCAGAAGTGAAGGCTGGAGAAGTGGAGAGAAGGATCACAATTTGGGGAAGTTTGGGTTTATTTTTAAGCAAGTTTCTCAACAAAAAAGAATAGCTTTCTATCTGCAGTTGTGTGTGTCTGTGCAGAGCTATAATCATGTTTCAGTATTTTATGTCCTTCAGCCATACACATAGAGGTAGTCCTTTCTTTTTTTCCATTCAGCATGGACTGGTCACTAACATTTATTGCATGCATGTGTGGGCCAGGTATTATTCTCAACTATTTTTGCAAATGATCACATTTAATCTTCACATCAACCCAATGACTTAGGTGCTATTTTATCTCCAGTTACAGAGGAGGAGAGGGGCGCAGAGAAGTGTGCTCACTCTCCACTATGTGGCAGAACTTGAACGCAAACCCTGTTGTCTGATTCCAAATCTAGACACCACTGCTTTCTCCTGCCTCGCACAGAAGAGTGTAGAATCCAGACAGGACACCACATGATCTCCTGAAGCCCCTCGCAGTCCCAGGGTCCTTGATTTTGTGATTCTGCCTCCAAGTGGCTGGCACCTCTTCCCTGTGCCTGAGACTATTTTATCTCAGGGAACAAGCTCCCATCTCCCAGGCTCCCCTCACTGGGAGCTCTGTGCCCCCTTCTCCTTTGTAAGCAAGCGTAAGCTTCAGGAGGTAACTCCAGGTGGCCTCTGGCTCCTTACTGTAGCTTTGAAGGCAACCAGTGCAACCTCATTTAGCTGGACCTTTCAGCTGGCCAAATACTGGAAACATCTTAGGTACTGTGCCTGTGTCAAGCTAAGGAAGAGAGAGACCACATGATGTGGTTATGATCTAAGTGTGGATCCTCAGACTCTATACACAGTAATCCTCTGTCTCATGGTAAGCCACTGTCCCAATGAGAACCTCAGAACAAGATAAGACATTTGAAAAGCATAAATAAATATTGACCTGTTATCAAGGACTTCAGGGTATTTTTTCTCTCTTTTTTAAATTAACGCCCAGGGTGCCTGGGTGGCTTAGTCAGTTAAGCATCCGACTCTTGGTTTTGGCTGAGGTCATTATCTCACAATTCATGAATTCAAGCCCCTCGTCAGGCTCCACGCTGACCATGTGGAACCTACGTGGGATTCTCTCTCTGTCTCTCTGCCCCTCCCCCACTATTGTGCACATTCTCTTTCTCTCAAATAAATTTTTTTTAATGTTTTATTTATTTTTGAGGGAGAGACAGAGCATGAGTGGGGGAAGGGCGGGGATAGAGGGAGACACAGAATCCGAAGCAGGCTCCAGGTTCTGAGCTGTCAGCCCAGAGCCTGACATGGGGCTCGAATTTGCAAACCATGAGATCATGACCTGAGCTGAAGTCAGACACTTAACCGACGGAGCCAGCCAGGTGCCCCTCAAATAAATAAATAAACTTTAAAATAAATAATAAAATAAAATAAATAAATTAACTCCCACCAAGCAGGGGAAATTTACTCATGTGCAGTGGTTAAGTCACCTACAAAATAAAGCTCAAGCTTCTTAGCAAGACATTGGTGCTTTCCAAGGTTCAGTCTGTAACTATCTCCAGCATCACCTTCCACTCCTATCCTTGAACTTGACCCCTAATAAAATCAAGCTCTTCACACTTCCTGCCATCTATGCTCGTACTTCCGTGTTTGTGCCTCTGCTGTCTCCCCTCTACCTTGGACGTTTCTCGACCATTTTCTTCTGTAATTTCATCCTTCATCCTTTGAGACTCACATTACTGCCACGTGTCTAGGAAACCCCTTCCCTGAGTCCAAGCTGAGGCTGGGCACTCACCCTGGAGCCCTGATCTGACCTCTGGCTTCATGCTTATCACCGCAGTCTTGCGTCGTCTGTGTGTGTCTGTCTCCCCAGCCCCCCACCCTAGGTGGTAGGTTCCTCACAACAAGGACAGTGACTGGATCACCTCTCAGTCTCCAGTGCAGGCCCGGTGAAGCCTTCAGGAAATGTCTATTGCCCTGAAATTTCTTTGAAATTGTGACCAGATTGTGGAATTATGAATTCCTTCTTTCTTTCAAACTTTTCTTGAATGTTGCTTTAACAACAACAAAAAATTGTATTTAAGCCACATAAGGGGGCAAGACATTGTTGGTGGTGAATATGGGTCTTCTGAAAGCCTACTGGGCTTAGGGAGGGACCCAGGCAAGGCTGAGCCTGCTCAGTACAACTTATCAGGACATTGGGCATATGTCCATGATCATTCAGCCCTGTGTAGAATGAGTCTCATCACCCATGTTTGAGAAACACCTGATTTTTGTAATTAGAGTTCTGTCCTTCCATGTACTTGTGTAATACCGAGCAAACAATAAAGTCTAAGCCACACACCAGGCAGATACCTAAAGCACTTTGCTTAATACTGTTCAGTTGAAAAATGGAGAGGGCACCTCCTACTTCTCCTCCCACATTTTTGGCTACTTCTTAAATAATATGCTACATTTTGCTGCCGCATGAGAGTTTCCTGTGCTCATCACTGTATATCTGTGACTTAGAGCTTCACGCTTGTAACCAGGGCCTTGATTTATACTGCCTTTCCTGCGAAGAGCCAAAACACGGTCACAGCAGCATTTCATTTTCTTCCCCTTAAAAGTGGCCCAGAACATTTTGCAGATTAGTAGGGGGTTGGTGGCTTGGCCAATATGATGTGGCAGGATCGAGACTGAGACACTCCTCCTGGGGCTGGGTGGTGTTGCCTCCCACTTTGCAGACCTCCAGGTCTTCCTGGCTGTCCAGGTTGCACAGCCACAAATGTAAGATATTTTCCACGAAGAGACTTCCTGGATGTTCTGTTTCCTATCCGGCACCCTCTAACTGCGGGGTCGTGCCTGCTCACCTAGTCTGGGTGGCAGGTACGGCACTGGCAGGCAGGGGCAGGCCAGTCTGCCCTGCCAGTCTCCCCCACTCCCCACCGCCATGCTGCCTCCGGCACGCCACTCAGCTTTTGCAAACTTGCATAATGTATTTCTCTCAACTTGCACTGGTACATCTGTTTATTTTTCATTTTTAAAACATGTTTTCTTGATAAATTTATAAATATTTTAGCAGGTGCCCTTTCCCCGTGTAAATCTCTGTCTCCTATACACATGCCCACGCTGCCTGCCAGATTGCATTCATGCTACAGCACGTACAGCTCCCATGTCAGAGCCCCCGTGTTGTATGTTTGCTTCTCTCCCCTGCTTTCTCTCTCTCTCACTCCCCCCCCCCCCCCCGCCTTCCATTTTCTCTCCCATCTGGTGGTGATGTCCAGTTTCCTCATCTCTTTCACTGTGTGTGCCTCCTGGAACCTTTGCATCTTCTCTCCTCACGCAGATAGTTCGGGTGAAACTTTAACCAGTCTCCCCTCTGGTGGTGAAATTCATCTCTCTGATGGGATGATGAATTTTAGTAACACAAGAGCTTGTGTGGGATTTTCTTTGAGGACAGCATCTCAGAACCATGGGCTAGTCTGCTAGGGCTCAGTCACCACGCCTCTGTCTGCCCTTCCCATGTCACAGTCCCCACCTGTACTAAAGAGGATCTGTTGTGTTCAGTCTGTATGCTGCAAAGGCCAGAAGGCCTGTTGTTTGATGGAACCGTATGAAATTGCCAATGGTTGATTTTCGTTGATTTTTCATCAGTTTTTTTTTTTATGAGACTTTCCTTTTTAGAGAAGTTTTTGGTTCACAGCACAATTGAATGCTCCTGCCCCCTGCCCCTATACACTCATCACCACCAGCCCTCCTTATCAACATCTCCCACCAGAGTAGTGCATTTGTTACAATTGAGGAACCTATTTTGACACATCATAATCACCCAAGTCCATAATTTACATCAGGACTCATTCTTGGTGTTGTATATTCTATAGATTGGGACAAATGTATCCACCATGACTATATCATTGAGTAAAATCACTGCCCTAAAAATCCTCTGTGCTTCACCCGTTCATCCTTCTCCCTCCCCCAGCCCCTGGCAACCACTGGCCTTTTTACCATCTCCATAGCTTTGCCTTCTTCCAAAATGTCATAAAGTTGGAATTGGCCATTTCTGACCTTCAGAAATGGCAAACCTAACACATTTGGGGGAGATTTTTTTTAACTCCAAAGTTTGGGGCTGAGGGTTTTCCAAATGATTCTCTAAAAACCCCCAAATCCAGGAAACCAGAACTTTGACTCCCTGTAGTTTTCTGGTTGGTGGTGATTTTGCTGGCCACTTGGACAGACCCCAGAGAGGGATGAAGAGCTGCCACAGGGAAGGTGTGAGGCTTTCCAGCACATCTGGACATCTGGATAGGCTGCTCCGATAGGATACTTGAGCCCGGGCTCCTTAAATATACATTTTGTAGGTGCCTAGGTCCTGGCCTAGCCATTCACAAGTTACACTGCAATGCCAAATGCAAAAATAAAAGTTATTTTAAAAAATAAAAGTCTCAAAAAAAAAAAAAGCCCAGAAACCGGGCTTCTGTCCTCCCGTTCAGGCTTGATCAGGCCCCCTCTCTTCTCTCTGCTGTCCAGGTGTGTGAGAAAGAGAAGCTGTTGTCAGAGAGGAACCAGCTGAAAGCCTGCATGGGGGAGCTGCTGGACAACTTCTCCTGCCTTTCCCAGGAAGTGTGCCGCGACATCCAGAGCCCCGAGCAGATCCAGGCCCTGCACCGGTACTGCCCCGTCCTCAGACCCGTGGGCCTCCCCGCAGCCTCCAGTATTAACCCTGCGCCCTTGAGCGTGGAGCAGAACCTGGCCGCCTCCCAGTGCGCGGTGGGGGAAACCGCCCCCTGCTGCCTGGAGCCGGGAGCGGCTCCCCCCGGGCCCCCCTGGGTGCCTGGCAACACCTCGGAAAACTGTACTTCCGGGAGGAGGCCGGAAGGCGCTGACCCCGGAACCTTCTCGGAGAGAGGGCCTCCTCTTGAATCCAGGAGCCAGACGGTGACCGTGGATTTCTGCCAGGAGATGACCGATAAGTGTACGACCGACGAACAGCCCAGGAAAGATTACACCTAGTGACGCGGCCTGCCTCCCAGTTCTCAAGCCTCTCCCACCCAGGTGTTCTCCGGTCAGCCTGTGGTGCTGCTCATCTGTTGTCTGGAAGAACCGAGAAGGAATTTGGTGCACACTACAGCGTTCTTAGCAGCAATACTGTTTCTGAGTATTCCCTCCTCTCTTCAAGCGGGAGTGATATACAGTTCCCTTCACAATGGTGCTACCCCTTGCTCAGGCGAGGAAAGACGGGCGGTGCTGACGCTGCCTGTCTGTGGGTTAATTTCAGTCTCAACAGGGATAGACTAGAACACCTCTAGGACCCAACCACGGATTTTTTTTCTCAGTGGCCCATGTCACAAACCCTATCTCAGGAATTTCTTCTGAATGTTCAATTTTTTTCATTGAAGACAGCTTCTATACACATCAAAGTTTTATAGCTAGACTGTACATATTATATATATAATATATATATAAGATATATATATATCCATATGCAAAAGTCCTGCATGCCTCAATTTTCTCATCCTAAAACTGGAAAACTTCATTTCTCATTTATAAACAGGTTCCAACATTCCTCTTCTTTTGTCTCCGATGCTAGAACTAGTTTGGTAACTGTTAACATGGTCACTTTTCTTGCTTCACAGTTCAATTTCAATTTGTACTTATTTATGGAACAGAATTCAATGTTGGAAACTTCTTTTGAGGCTTTATTTCAGACCCTTTTTTTGTTTGTTTGGTTTGCTTTGGGCACCGTCAGATGGTGTCATCTGAGTGTTGTGGGTTGTTTTTTTGTTTTTGTTTTTCTTGCAGATACTGTACAGTCATGGTCAACTTTGCCACTTGCACTGAGTTTTGGGTCAAACCTATTTTCTTAAATGAAGTTGTTAACTTCGGTATAACTCGAGTATACTGTATATTCTTTGCTTTTAGTTTAAAAGTAAGACATTTTAGCTAATTAAAAAGCACTCAGGTGATAATTATGTAGGAAAAATAATCTTGCCAAATAATGAATTCATCCTAGGATGTGTAGACAATAATCTGCTTGAATATTTTTATATTTCACCTCCTCCCCACCTTTCCCAGAAGCAAAGTTTAAATGCAGAGAGTTCAGAGTTGATGCTGGATGTTCAGACTCCTAAGTGGGGAGAGTTTGGACGTCCACTCAAAAGTGCATCCAAACAGCAGGAACCCATGATTTTGTACCAGAACTCAGCAGGCATTGGCTCCTAAAAATCAAGTTAGAACTATTTTCTCACCCAGGGGGCAAGTCCCATTCATTTCAACCCATCCTCAGGCTCCTGCCTGCCCGTGAAAGTGCAGTGCAGGAGGAATTTCTTGGAAGGATTTGTCTGATCAGCCACCCCACTCCCTTGCCCAGGCCCCAGCTCCCAGGACATCTCACCTGAGTGGGTTTGAATCACAGTGCCAGGCGTCCTGGGTTAATGCAGTTCACCCAGAGTAGGAGAGAGCAGGGCACATGTAAGCCTGGGGTCTGTCCCTAATACAGGCAAAAGCATTTCTTTCTCCCTCCCTTCTCCAAATGCTTTGAGTTGAATTCTGAGGTTTTTCTGCTCGTCTCTTGTCCAAAGGCAGATTTCATTCTGAGGCTTTGGATACAGTATGGCCAAGGAGCCCTCCCTATCCCCTTCCCCCACCACACACACACCTACCCTCACCTGATGATAATTTTCTTCTCTTGCTGCAAAACTGGTTGGCTTGCAACCCACAGAGAGCAGCTTCCCTTGGCTCTGGGGGCGTGCTGGCCCCTGGCCACGTTTACAGGAAGATGTGCCCAAGACCCTGCCGCCAGCCTAAGAGGAGGAGGAATCCGCTCCCTCCCTCCGGTCGGCCCTCCAGCCTGGCTGCAGGTAGAGTCCTGAAAGGTTTGATGTGGGGATGGGGTGGTGGGCAGTGGGGACTAGATGGTTGACTTTGTTTCTTTATTTGTGCCATTGTTTGGACAATATTAAAGCTGCATGTAAAAGGGGAAATTAGTATATGACGTAGGCGAAAAGTGAAATCATAGTAACATATGTTTTAGTATTATTAACTCTTTTCTGTACAAATATTAGCGCTAAATGTTTAAATATGTATGAATGCCAGAAATTTGTTGGTTCATGCGGTAGGATAAAAAAAAAAAAAGGCTTTTCTTTTAAAATAGTTCCGCTTTTAAAACCTGCCTCTGGGTTTTTGTTTTTTCTCGTGTGCGTGTGTATGTGTGTGTGCTAGTCTGAGTCAGATTTTGGTAAAGCTCAGCGTTGGAGCTGCCATTTTTATTATGGTTGTTGGAATTTCTTGGCCTAGTGGAACGGTTCTGTGCTTCACCGTGGGGTTTGCCTTTGTGGAAAACTGGTGACAGCTGGAATTTAAATTCAATGTGAATCATGTGATACATCACAGGTGATATACATCCACAGGTGTTAATGGTGGAGGAGTCAGCCAACAGTATTGTTTAACTCTCATGTTGCCTTTTTTAAGTGACCTCCTCTTCTTTTGAAAAACGAATGTTTTCTGCTAGTATCATAACCAGGTCCAAACAAGCTCGCTGGCATGACTTACCCTGGCGACAACTCATGTGCAACTGGTAGTCTTGACCACATTCCATCAGTCTCCCCGCTGTCTGTTGTTTGGTCCGTACACACACACCTGTGCCACGGCCATTTCCAGGTGGGGAGGGGTCTCCTTATTTCCCTCCACCCTAACTCAGCCCACATCCTCCTTCCACCCACCCCCGCCTCGCTTTTCTCCCCCTTCCCCAGTCAAACCCCTACAATGGGACTGGTTAAAAACACTGCTTGGAAAACTGTCTTTCCATTTCTTAGAGATTTTTAACAGGTTGTTATGATTTTGTTCACTATGTACCATAAACAGTGACTGGCTTTGTGCAATTGTCTTTGTGACTTGTCTTGTCTTTTACTACCCTGAACCATGTGTTCATCCAAATTGTTTCTGGGTTGATTCAAAGGGAGGACTAGTTGGGGACCAGAATCCAAATTGCCTCAAGTGGAGTTTTAAGAACCAGCCTGTCTCCTTTCCCTGGGATCCCTTAGTGAGGCCCATGTCTTTTATGAAAAAGAAAAGCAAGTTAATAGCAAAGAACAGTGTTTGCACAGCATGGTGGCATTTAATTGTGCTTTTAAGGGTCCTTCCTTACAAAAATAAAGGACCCTGCTGCCATGGCCTGCTTAGGAGGATCCCTGCCACAGCCGAGTTGGGTCTCCAAAAACGTAGGCGTGAGCCGTTGGGGCAGGAACAGTGGAGGTGGCCCTGTGGCTGGTTAACATCCGCCTGGATCTAGTCCTCCCCTTGGATCCACCTTTGTTCTACTTGTATGTCCAGACAACCTCACTTCATTCAGGTTGGTCAGGCTTTGGGCAGGTGAGTGCTTTGCTGTATGTGTTTGTTTCTCTGCGTTATCTGGGGGTGCCTTGAATAAAATCAAACTTCATTACATACTGATTCTGGAACAAAACAGTTGCGAAAACAAAACAAAAGAGCTGTCAAACTTACTAGGCCATCCTGCTATTTCTATTCCGGGTTCCCTACCAATGACTCAGGCGTCAGAGGTGATGCTGCAGTATAAAACATTATTTTGTATATTGTACAAGTAATTTATTAACTGTCTTTCTAAAAGTATGCTGCTTTTAAGATGCACTATGACTTTGGATTTAATCCTTGTATTGCTTTCCTGAGGAAGTAAAAAAAAAAGGTTAGTGATTAGAATGCCAGCTGCCACTTCTCCTTAAAAAGGAGGCCAGGGACCAGCTCTAGGACTTGCATGACAGAACCGCCAGACATCGAGTGGGCACAATGTGAAGTTCAAAGCTATTATCAAGAGGTCTAGGAGCGCCTGGCTGGCTCAGTCAGTAAAGCATGCGACTCTTGATCTCGGGGTTGTAAGTTTAAGCCCCGTGTTGGGTGTAGAGATTACTTAAAAAAATCTTCTAAGAAAAAAAAAGATCTATACCTACACTTTCTCTTTTAATATTTTATGATTGCCGTTAAAGAAGAAACAAAGGTGTATAAAGTATACACCTTTTAAGAAACTGCAAAGTCCCGTCCCTATGGGCCGCTCCACACCCTGTGGTAGCAGAACCCTCTCAGAGCGAGTAAGGCCTGCGAAGCGCTTTCAGACCCCACTTAGCTGGACCTCTACATTACACCCCATTTAAACTAGCAGCTGCTTAATAAATGACTTCAATCTGCTCCCCTACCGCTTACAGTCTTGAAGGAGTCGCAGACCTGGAAGGGAGCAAGAATCAAGTTTTGTCCTCAAATTACTGTAAATAGACTGAGGGACAGAATTTTTTTTTTTTTTTTTTTTAAGGAATAAAGCTGTTCACTCTATCATGAGTTAGTATCTCTTCCCAAAATTGAGGATCTTGTTGTAGGTGCAGTTTTTGGCGAGTCAGTCCACAGTGCCGTGCCCTATGTGGAGTTGGTTTTCGTGCAGGAAGTCTGTGTGCATAGAGGCAATCTGTGTTCAAGCTGTATGTTTCCAGTACCGCCCGAGCCATCTCCTGACCCAAGCATCAAGGACTGATGCTGTAGAATAGAATATATTTGTGCACAAATAGTGTGTGCAGATAGTATTTGTACATAGAAAGGACCTATCGTGGCAAATTGAGGATAAATTATTCAACTGACGGTGCAAACACATTTCTTGTGAAGAAAAGGAAGTGTATAGTATTTTCCTACACTCCACCCTGGGAGGTGATATTTATATCCAGTGAATATCCACGCATTTTAATCACAATATGAAAATGACGCTGCCGTTCTGTGAAGAATACCCCTTGGTTGCAGAGGCCCCACTTTGTAGCTTTGGTTTGATGTTGTGACATGGTGCATGCGTCTCGCTATCAAGCAATGGCTAAACAACTCTGACTTTCACTTCATTCCAGTTTACTGACCTCAGATAAAACAGTGGCCCTCCTTAGAAGCAGAAGTGCACCAAGACCATCCATTCAGTGCCAAGTGTTCCTGGGGGGGTTAATGGACACGTAGATGAGGAAAGAGGGAAGGGACTTGGACAAAGAGGGTTTTTCCTACCAATGATGCTAAGTCTCCTACCAAAACATGTCTGCAGGCAGAGGGGTGACCTCCACCTGGTCCTAACGATGCATTGGGTGCGTGTGAATGCTGGGATGCCGTCATTCACACTCTGACACAAGAGACCCGCCACTTCTAGTGAGTGAACAGGAACCTTCCAAATGCACTTGGGAACTTTGGGCTCTGGTTAGACACAGCCGTTCAAGGCAAGCACCACCTTTGCTTGTGAGGCCAAAAGGGCCTGGGAGAATTTGTTCCAGAACCAGTCTGATACAAGTGCACCTCTAATATATGCCTTACAAACTCCAGAGGCCATATTCAAAACAGGGTCTTCTCAGTGTATGCAAGGGGCCACAGCCCTTCTTCTCTTCCTCCCCAGGTCGAACAATACGGACAGTTTCACACATATCTACCTGTATAACCCTCTGTACCTCTCATAACTGCTCAACGACTGTAACAGGTTACATCAGGTGTTTTTCTACATACTTTTTACACAGATTCTATGCGATTAATGTAACTTAATTCAATGCATCATTTTATTGTACTAGTTCTTAGGCTTGTCTTTTTTTTTCTAAGTGATTGTGGTTTTTGTTGTGGTTTTTACTGTAAAAATGAAATGGCTGTTGATGCTTATTCTCTGTAACTAAGAATTTTTACCTTTTTTGGGGAAAAAAAAGCATTGCTATGAACTAATGAATTGAAACTTCATTTACTCATTGTAAATACACTATTGTGCAAAAAAAAAAAATTTCACTCAGTTGAATTGCTAGTGTTAACTGAATTTTGTCTCGACACCATTTCTGTTGATGAAATAAAGACATATCATTATGCATTGTAGGCTGGCTTTCTCTGCCCCTGAACCCTGTTACAGATCACAGGGCTGGAGGCCTTAGGAAATCTTTTCTCCCAGAGAAGCCATGTGACTTCCTCTAGTTTGGACCTTTACCTGCTACCTGATTAATATGATTAGAAATCTAAAACATGTGATACTGCTAAAGTGACTCCTCAGATCCCCAGTGCCTGTGAGAGTAGATAATAGGCATTAAATGCAATTTCCTGGTTTTGATGTTGTGGGTAGCTATGCAAAATGTCACCACTGGAGGGAGGCTGGGTGAAGGGTATTGTTTCCTACAAGGGCATGTGAATCTACAAGGATCTCAAAATAATAGGTTTATTTTAAAAGAAAAAGCTAAATGAAAGTCAGCCAAGAGAAAGGGGCATTAAACCAACACCAAGATACAATGATTAGCAAGACAGGGAGTTTAGAATTGTGGTTAAGGGAGTAAATACATTACAACTAGAAAAGTATATCTGATCATTTTGAATCTTGGATTTTGATATAAACAGAAAGCAAGGTATTGAATGGAGGGCAGGCCAGATGACCATGAGCGACGCTGGCCTCACGTGTTCTGGCTAAGCTGTCAGGCCATAAATAATACGTTCTCATGATGTCTGAAGAGCGCCGTGCTGCTGAGATCTGAGCTTCAGGAAGTACATGGCCTTGCCCCATCCACCAGATGGGAAAACTGAAATTTAAGGTTACTGAATTCTACTCCCTGGGCACCCTACTGAGACAAGGAGGAAGGGATTCCAGGGAGCATATAATGGGGTTAGCAAATGTGTGCTGTTCTGAAAACAACACAGTTATAACATTTTAGGTGTGAAAGGTAAAATATAGTTATTTGCATGAAGACATGAAGTTATTTAATCCATTCTAGAAAAAGCAGGTGAATCTTTGTCTCAAAATTTGGTTAAGAAAACCTGGTCATTAAGCGGCGCCTGGATGTCTCCGTCAGTTAAGCCTCCGACTCTTGATTTCAGCTCAGGTCATGATCTCATGGTTCTTGAGATCAAACCCCATGTCGGGATTCACTGTGACAGCATGGAGCTTGCTTGGGATTCTCTCTCCCTCTCTCTCTGCCTCTCCCCCACCTCTAAAAATAAATAAATAAATAAACTTAAAACATGGTCATTTAGAACTGATGGCCACTTGTACCTTTGACCCTGATGTTTGCACTTGTGGCAGGAATGACCATCATAGTTGGAAATAGAATTAAAAAGCTATTGTGTGTTGCAGAAGGGAAGCATTTAAACACCATCCTGCCCCAAATGGGCAACAGCCATTATTTCCTTTCCTTTGAATGTGCACCTTTGAAGGGATTCATATCTACTTCCAGGGTACAATGAGGATTCTCAGATTGGCTACCCCTATACCAGTCCCTGCCAACAGTTTTGTTGTATCTGCTTGTAAATAACTAGGCTCTTCTTTCAAACAGTTCTACTTCTCCAGACCGTCACCCCTACCCCCTCAATTAGGATGCACTAGCAAGACTGTACTTGATGTTTGACATCAGCTTGTGATAGTGCCCAGAGTGGGATGGGTTTCCAATTCTCCCCATTGAGCAGCTTTGCTTTCCTGGTATAAATGAATGTGATACTTCTTGGTGTCAAAGAATCAAGGCCCAGAGAGATGGAAAAAGCCACTCATCCCACATCCCATGATGCAAGTGTCTTTCCTTTCATTTGTTTCAAGAACACGATACCTTCTGTTTTCACCACCTCTGACTCCTACAGATCCCAGCATATACCTGCCACTGGCCTGCTCAGTCAGCCAAAAAAAGCCATTACTGGTTCTTCATGGCTAGATTTTATTCTTCCCCTTTGAAGACCAGTGCATCCCTGAGGCAGTGATCCTCATCCTAAAGCAATAGATGGAAACCGTCAGAGACACATCAGCATTTACTGGTAGCATTACATTTTACACTGGTCCTTTAACTTTTTTTTTTTTTTCCTAAGTGGGCTTCATGCCCAGCGTGGAGCCCAACTTGGGGCTTGAACTCATGACCCTGAGATCAAGACCTGAGCTGAGATCAACAGTCAGATGCTTAACCAACTGAGCCACCCAGGTAGGTGCCCCTTTTTTTAAACCTCTATTTGTGCTGAACAGTTGATGACATTATAAAGGCTTCTGAGGGTAAAGGAAATTTAAATCAAAGAAAAAAAGTGCTGCCCTACAGACTCTTCTGAAAGAATCTCTCATAATAAACCTATTGACAGGACATGACAGAACACTAGTGAATAAGGAATAGACTGGAGAGTTTAAAGCGATGCGTACTATATTGTCTTTGGCATCTATACATAAACATACATTCATTCAACCAACACTACGCTGCATGCTGGGCATCCGAGACTTAAAATGCACAGGCCTTATCCTTGTAGCTTTCACAGGTTAGTTGGGCAGACGGATGTGCAAATAAATCATTGCCCGGGGGCTGCTGATTGTTATGGACAAGAGAGAGAACACGACTTTACAGCTTCCTGGAAGGAGTCCAGGCCTTGGAACAGCTGGACCTGGATCTGGGTTTCAATTCAGCTGCACTGCATGCACTTTAGCTGTGTGACCTTTAGCTGTGGGGCAAGTTACTTAGTCTCTTTGAGCCTTCTCTGGTTTATAAAGTGGGGGCAAACAATAACTTTGCACAGTTGTAGATAAAACAGGTATAGATAATGTGTCTTAAGCACCTGGAATATGGTATGCCCCTTAATGGTACCCACTTGGACTTGGCCCCAGCATCATTTTCATCCACCTGGTCTTCACTGGCTCTTCTACCAACTCACTGTGGAACAGATCATGCGTCTTCATATCTCCACGCCTCATTTCCACTTCTGCAAAGTATGGGGACAGAGAAGACTCAGAAGCCATTTGGGCTAGAAACACAGACCAGCCCCATCCAATGCTGGGCTCCCTTCTGCAATATCCCAGGCAGTTACCCAATGTATTACGGTTCTCCAGAGAGACAGAACCAATAGTCTAATCTGTCTATCTAGTCTGTCTGTCTGTCTTTCTATCTATCTATCTATCTATCTATCTATCTATCTATCCATCCATCCATCCATCCAATGGTCCCAACTGCCTCTGCTATGCCACTGCAGAGCTGGGGTGCTCTCTGCAGTGAGCAGGTCAACAAGCCCTATGAGGCTGCTGGATGGGGGAAGGATAGCCGCTCCTCAATCCTTCTCCCCTCAGAGTGGCAGCAGCTTTTACCCCTGGATTTTCTCTCAGGGTGCACACTTCCTCCCTGCCTAATCCTGCCAGAGATCAGACCTGCCTCAGGTAGTGAGGCCAAGTGGGGCAGTAAGAGGTTGATCCCAGCCCCATCAGGGAAGCGAGGTCTCCTGTGGAGGTGGGCCCAGGTGGGAGCACCCTGTACGCACCCATCGCCTGGCGGGTGTCTCTGTGGAGGGGATGGTTCCCACAATTCTTCTTGCAGTTTGAGCTAACAAAGGTGCAACTTTTCTCCTGCAGATGCTGGTTGGTCCTTGGTCCATTTTTCTGGCCCCAAGCATGAATTATTTTTTCATAATAGATGAAAGTTCTAGAAGCATGTTCTGAAAGAGGAAACAAGACAAATAAAACTAGACTCAAAGGGCTTGTAAAAGTCAGTCCTGAAAACCCACCTGGGACCCTGTATATGTCACAGATACCAGGGATCCAATCAAACCCTGTTGCAGAAGACAATTCTAGGTTGACCCAGAGATGAATGCCCACGTAAGAGCTTCTATTCCCAGAAACCTCTGATCCCACCTGCCATCTTCTTATTCTTCTCCGGTTGTTGTTTTTATCCAAAATCCAGGTCTAAAACTATAAGCCAACCTTTTCCAAAGCTCCATCTTTGCCCCTTTTACAATTAGCCAGATTTTTTACTTTGTAAAATGTGGAAAGTGATCCATTGTGGCATATTCTATTTTGCAGTAATCTATCCTTGATCCTAAAAATATGCTACACTTAGGCTCCCTTGTGCAGAAAGAGCAAGAAGTAGCAACAAAGTATAGAAGACGGAACTTGGGTTGAGTCAGACAGGCTTAGGATAAAATTCCAGGTCATTCACTCATCCAGTAAATATTAATTTATGTCCCTGCTATGTACGAAGGACTATGCTTCATCACATCCTAATTGTATGACTTTGGGCAAGTCATCTATTTCTGTATCCATAAAATGGAAATAATTACAGAAAGGAAGCCCACGGCAGTGTCTAGACCACCATCAGGCTCTTAATGAAGTGCGTATCTTTCCTCCTCTTCTTTAGATGCTTTGTTGATTGTTCTATAAAACTTCTCAGCCAGGGGCGCCTGGGTGGCTCAGTCGGTTAAGCTTCCGACTTTGGCTCAGATCACGATCTCACAGTCCATGAGTTCGAGCCCTGTGTCAGACTCTGCTGACAGCTCAGAGCCTGGAGCCTGCTTCAGATTCTATGTCTTCCTCTCTCTCTGCCCCTCCCCTACTCATGCTCTGTCTCTCTCTGTATCTCAAAACTGAATAAATGTTTTTTAAAAAAATTTTTTAAACTTCTCAGCCAAAGGGCTCAATAAATTAGTACAGTTCATCCTCAAAACATCCATCCAATAATCCTTGTTAATGCTGAGTCAAAAAAAAAGACCTTCTCTCTCTTTTTTAATGTTTATTTATTTTGAGAGAGAGAGAGCATGAGCAGGGGAGGGGCAGAGAGAGGGAAAGAGAGAATCCCATGCAGGCTCCATGCTCAGTGTGGAGCCTGACTCAGGGCTTGAGTTCATAACCACAAGATCATGACCTGAGCCGAAATCAAGAGTCAGATGCTTAACTGACTGAGCCACCCTAGCACCTCAAGACCTTCTGAAATGACACAAAGAACCTAGAAGTAATAGAGATTTTAGATTTAATATAATATTAAAAATTCAAAGATGCTATAAACAGGGATAAGAGACCAGGAGACTGGGAGAAAATCTTTCTATATATATACAAAGAGTTAACATAATATCATATAAGAGCTCCTAAAAATCAGAAGAAAAACAAATATCCCAACAGAAAAGATAGGAAAGGATCATTCTTGGTAGAAATACAGATGACCAATAAACATGAACAACCTGACCGGCAATTACAGATGTAAATTAAAATGAAGGGGAACATGTCTAGTTCATCAAATTGCAGGGGTGGGGGGGGAAGATAATGGCTGGTATGAACAAGAATGTGGGAAAAGAGGTACCAATGTACTGATAAGAAAATAAATTGGTGTGGTCCTTCCTAAGCAAAAATTTTCAGCATCTATCAAAATATAAAACATGTATGCCCATTAAAACCAACAATTCCACTTAAAGATATATGTATGAAACATTCACTGCAACATTGTATGCAGGAGAAAAAAAAGTTAGAATGGCTAACTGGCCATCAAGTGTCTTATGGCTCATTAATACCATACAAAAGCATGAAGTGATGTAAAACTGAGGTAGTTCTGGGGCACCTGGGTGGCTCAGTCAGTTAACAATCTGACTTTGGCTCAGGTCATGATCTCATGGTTCATGGGTTCGAGTCCCACATTGGGCCCTGCACTGATGGCTCAGAGCCTGCTTCAGATTCTCTGTCTCCCTCTCTCTGTCCCTCCCCTACTCATGCTGTCTCTCACACAAAAAAATAAGCATTAAAAAAAAAAAAAAAAAAAAAAAAAAAAACAGGCATTTTCACAAATCCTGACATGGGAAGATCCCTGTGATGTATCATCAACTGAGAAAAAGCAAATTGCAAAGACATCTCCACATCTCTACATGATCACATCTATATTTTAAAAATTAACATATATGTGTGGACATATATTTGTCCTCAAAGATGGATTATGAATACCTTGAGAAAGGTAGGGGTGTGTTCCCAAGCTGTTCACAGCAGTTTCCTTTAGGGAGAAGTGAGAACTGAATCTAGATGAGAAGAGATGAATCCTCACATGGTCAGGTTCCTATTTTATTCTCTATGTTCTTTTATATTGCTTTAATTTCTTTCAATGAGCATGTATTACTTAATTTGAAATACAACAAGTAAGAAAAAAACTGTTCTTCCATGCAAACCATAAATGATGGTACCCCTGGTCTGAGCCACATGCCTCTTTCACCTGGGTCATTGTGTAAGCCTCTAGCTGGCCTCCCTGATTGTACTCTTACCCCTTGTCTTAGTCTATTCAGGCTTCTATAACAAAATACCGTAGACAGGGTGGATTATTTATTTCCCACAGCTTTGGAGGCTGGGAAGCCCAAGATAAAGGTACTGACAGATTCACTATCTCGTAAAAACCCATTTCCTGGTTCATAGATAGCTGTCTTTTTTCTGTGTCCTCACATAGCAGATAGGATAAGGAACTCTCTGTGGCCCCTTTTATAAGGGCACTAATCCTAATCACGAGGGCTTTACCTTCATGACCTAATCACCTCCCAAAGACCCCACCTCCAAATACCATCATATTGGTGATTAAGTCTCAACATATGAATTGGGGGGGTGGGGGCACAAACATTCAGACCATAGCAGCCCTATAATAGACTCTCCAGAAAGTGTGTTTTTTAAAATGTATGTGTCAGATCACCACCACCCCTCTGCCATCCAACCCAGATTCCTTTCTGTGGCCTATAAAGCCCCATATATCAGCTCCTGACTGTTTCAACCTCACCCTTATCTCCCCCCTCCTTGATAATGGCCCAAGGGAACTCTGCAGGGCCTTGGCACAGCTGGCTCCATCAGTCATGCCAAGTCTTGAGGCGGGTGGTGCATCCCAGGCAGAAAGACCAAGAAGTGCAAGCATCCTCAGCTTTTGAAGCTACAAGAGAGCACTCTTTATCACTTGAATGCCCCGAAAATTGGAAAACTTCACAGGACAACCTTCTTCCTAATGCCAAAACCTCCCTCCTCTATAGCCATGGTTCTGAACTCTGGCTGCACACTGGAATCATCTAGGAGCTTAAAAAAATACTGGTGTCCAGGCTCCATCAGCAGAGATTCTCATGGGGGAAAATTTCAAAGCTTCCCTAGTGATTTTATGTGGAACTCAGCAAGAGAATTACTGCTCCATTGCATCTCTGCATTCAACAATGAGGAAACGTCTTGTTTTCAGAGGGTAGTATGGGTTCCTAAAACTCAGCCAGCCCTCCTCCCCAGGCTCACTTGGCCAGACCGGAAGTCTGCTTTCCATGCCCAGCTAAATCTATCCTCCAAAAACCAACCTTGACCAAAATTATTTAGCAATCAATGAGCTTGGACTTGAAGAAACTGTGGGGTTGGGTGAAAGTAAGGGAAATGTCAGAGCATAAAATCATGGCTCCTCCAAATGACTTTTGTAACCTTCTAAAATAGAATGCATTTCTATTGCAGGACAATTCCCTCTATGGGACACATCATAAGTGACAAAGCAACTGTGGTCCTACCAGAAGTCAGTTCGCTCTGAAATGTCAAAATGCATCTGACTGAGCCCTAAAAATTCTGCCATGTAGGACCTAAGACAGTGTAGAAAGCAGTTTACAGTCCATGTTTTGACCCTAGATGATTATAATCCTGTTTGCTGCACTAATTTCTAATTAAAGATCTCTCTGTTGGCAAGAAGCATGATGTGTCAGCCACAGTGCTCTGGAGTTGACAGCTGTGGCCTCAATCCCCAAGTCTTCCTGCCACTTGGGAAGTGAAGTCTCCTGTCAACCCTGTAAGAGGTCTGGGGGAAAGTTACCATAAGTAGTAAAGCTCTGTGTCCAAAGACATTATTTGTAATTCCCAGAAACATTAAAAAAACAAAAACAAAAAACAAAAACAAAGGGAAGAAAGTAGAAGACAAAAAAAGAAAGGGGCCTATCATCTTCATCATCTTTTCTCCAAACTCACAAAAATGGCTGGCCTCTCCCAAAAGATAATCTGAGAGATTAAGAAAATCTGTCTCTACTAAACACTACCTTGTCTCCCTCAATTCTCTGACAAAACAAATGCTCCTCTTACATGGAAGCAGGTACAAGAGAGGGAAAATGATTAAAACTGTATTGCTGACTTCACAAATGTAGGTAAGAAGCACGAGTCACTGGCAAGGTTACTCTAAAATAGTGGTTTTCAACACTGGCTGCACATTGCAATCACCATGAGAGTTTAAAAAATACTAATCCTAGGGGCACCTGACTGGCTCAGTGAGTAGAGCATGTGACTCTTGATCTTGGAATCAGTGTTTATATATATATATATATACATACATATATATACATATATATATACACACACATATATATGCATATACAGTACAACCTTGGTTTGCAAGCATAATTCATTCCAGAAACAAGCTTGTACTCCAAAGCACTTGTATATCAAAGTGAATTTCAAGAACCATTGGTTCAGTTGTGATCATGTGACATTCAGCATCACACACTACTCATATTGCAAGACATCACTTGTTTATCAAGTTAAAATTTATTGGAAATGTTTGCTCATCTTGTGGAACACTCACAGAACAAGTTACTCGCAATCCAAGGTCTTACTGTATACAGTTTACATATGTATACACACATATATATGTATATAGTTCACATATATATACATACATACATAAATACTGATCCTGCATCCCCCCCACCCCAGAGATTTTGGGTTAAATGGAATTGGATGGGTCCTGGGCATGACAATTTTTTAAAGCTCCCAGATGACTGTAACTCGTGGCCAGGGCTGAGAACCCTGCTGTAGTTTGTTATGGGGTTCCAAGTAGCCACACTCTGATCTTAAACACAGTCTCCTGGGGGCGCCTGGGTGGCTCAGTCGGTTAAGCGTCTGACTTCAGCTCAGGTCACGATCTCACGGTCCGTGAGTTCGAGCCCCGCGTCAGGCTCTGTGCTGACAGCTCAGAGCCTGGAGCCCGTTTCAGATTCTGTGTCTCCCTCTCTCTCTGCCCCTCCCCTGTTCATGCTCTGTCTCTGTCTCAAAAATAAATAAACGTTAAAAAAAAAATTTAAACATAGTCTCCTGAATAGATGGCCGGTCACTGCCAAGAAATGAATATCAGTTTGAAAGAAGTATTATAGGAAAACTCTGAGTAGGATGATGCCTCCTCAAGATATGGCTTTAGTGTGGTAAAAATATCTCTAAACTCACAGGATATATGAAATTGGGATAGAGATTCAATCATCATAGATTTAATCATTATCATTAACAGGAAAAAGCAAGTGTATAAGTTCAACCAAGTGAGCTCAACTAGGGGGATTTCTTTCTAATGGAAAAAAGCTATTATGGGGTGCTTGGGTGGCTGAGTCAGTTAAGTGCCTGACTTTGTCTCAGGTCATGATCTCACAGTCTGTGAGTTCAGGCCCCACATTGGGCTCTGTGCTGACAGCTCAGAGCCTGGAGCCTGCTTTGGATTCTGTCTTCCTCTCTCTTTGCCCCTCCCCTGCTCACTCGCTCGCTTGCTCTTGCTCTCACTCTCTCTCTCAAAAATAAACATTAAAAAAAAAAAAACTTTTAAAGCTATTAGGAGCAGTGGATAAAGCAAATGTCATTTTTTCTTTTTCCAGAACTGAGAAGAGTCCACAGCAAATATCCATTATGTCTTAACAATGGCCAGGAAATGCTTATTCCACACTGGCTTTTCAGAGAACAGAATTAAAATCAATACTATATTGATTTTAGTCTTTGTGAAATATAGCACCAAATATTCGTATATGACCTTTAAATGCCAGAGCTATTAAAACAATGGAGCACTCCCTCCTTCTTTAGCAAGACAAGGGCTGCTGAAGGTTACAAATGCTCTCTTTTGATCCATTTTCCACACTGTGATAGAAAGACCTTTCTAAAATGTAATGCTGATCCCTTAACTCCTCTGCTGCACACCCTCTATGGGTTCTCCATTGCCTTCCCACAAGGCCTCCATGACCCTTCTCCACCCTTCCCTCTCCATAGCCTTCCTACCACTCAGTGCTCCAGCCACATGTAGCTCCCCAGACATCCCTGCTGTGTCACGCCTCTCAGCCTTTGTCTATGCTGCTCCCTGTACTGGGATGTCCTTCTTTCATGCAGCCCAGTCCTCCTAGTTCTGGAGAAATTCACTACATCTTTCAAGACTCAATTCAAAAACAATAAAAAAAAAAAAAAGACTCAATTCAAAAGTAACTTCAACAATGAAGCTTTTCCTGACCCATTCATAAAGAATTGTCCACTCCTTCCTTTGCCTGCGCACTCCTTCTAACATGGCACCTTACACTTGATCACATTTATGTTTACCTGTATAACTTCCCCATCTAGACTCTGAGCCCTTTGATGGGAGAGACAGTATTTTATCCATTTATAAACCCAGCTCTTGCAAGACTGAATGATATAAAGTAAGTGTTCAGTAACTTTATTTCATGAACTGAATTTAACTGAATGTACTGAATGACTGGATTCAACTCTCTATAAATTAACCTCCCTCACCTCCTCTCCCTCTCTCTCAACACACACGTATACACACCAGGAAATTGGAAAGGGACGACTAAGAAGCAGCCAGAGTGGAACATCTCTTGTAATAGTTCTATGATCAGTCCTTACTTACCATTGATGTTCTATACCCAGTGGCAGAAGGCAGAAGCGAGGGACTATTTTCCCGGTGCAGAAGATCCAAGCAAGAGCTGTTCTGAGAACTGAAGCTTCTTGAGTCACTGTGCAACTGTCCCTTTTCAGACAGCAATCTGGACAGAAAGCTGGCCTTGCGACTGTCCAGGTGAGATCTGTCTGTCCAGACCCCACTCTCTCTCATGCTGCCATCGCTGTCTCTACAGTGACTGTGCAACTCTGTAAGAGGCTCTCCTGAGGGTCGTAGATCCTGGGACTGCTCCCAGGTTCCTATTGCATAGGATGGGCAATGTCTAGGAGCCATCTCTGTACCTAGCCAGGACTGGGACTTCACATTTTCTAGGCCAAATGAATGGCCTGGTTGCTGTCCCTGGTGCTGAATTAGAGTACTGTCATCCCAAGGACATGGGCTGTGGACATGGAGCTGTTCTCTGTGCTGATCCTTCTCAGTCCACTCTTTTTTAATACAGCAAGGGTCTACTTCAAGTTGCCTGGGCTGTAGGCTTTCACATGTGTTTTTAGACTTCAGCACATTGACTTGAAAGACTTGCTGTTGATTGTTGGCTTGAAGTAAAGAGATTCTTTTAGGCAAGGGAGAGCAAATCATACAAGGCTGGGCCACCGAATATTTTTTCAAATGGAATGGAGTGCCACTTTCATCCTCAATGTCCTCATTGCTGGATTTCTCATAAAGTGCCCTCATGATTTTCCTGATCCCCAGATGAGATATTTCCAGTACATTAAGGAACAAAGAGATGGCTGCAATGCTGTGCATAAAGAGCATGAAAATTGTCTTCTCTGTGGGCCTGGATACAAAGCAATCCACTGCATTAGGGCAAGGAGATTGAGTGCATTTGTAAAGGGGGTGCATTTGAAACCCATAGAGAACATACTGGCCTATCATGAACCCTACTTCCAGCACAGATCTCGTTAAGATGTGTAAGACATAAGTACGGAGCAGACATCCTTTCAGAGGGACTTTATGGATTCTCTTCTGCTCCTCCAATCTCTTCAGCTCTCTATCTATCCTTTGTTGCTCCTCCAATTCAAGCTCTGGATTCTCCATCCGGACTCTAAGGTGTGACTTTTTCCTCTGCCTCTCCTTTTCAAAGGCCCTGAGTCTATAAAGTGCATGGCCCATATACACCAGAGAAGGAGAAGACACAAAGATTATCTGTAAAACCCAGAACCTGATCAAAGAGATAGGGAAAGCATCATCATAACAGATATTGTTGCAACCTGGCTGCTGGGTGTTGCAGGCAAATGCTGACTGTTCATCATCCCAGACATCTTCAGCAGCCACACCCAGTACCAGCATTCGGAAAATGAAGAGAATGGTCAGCCAGATTTTCCCCACTATAGTTGAGTGGGAGTGAACTTCCTCTAGGATGTCACCCAGTAAATTCCAATCCCCCATGGTAAGAGATTAATGTCTGAAACATACAGAAAGTACTGAAGTTAATAGCACCCATGGATATAATGTATAAAGACACAGGCTCATTAATAAAGCAGGTTCTTTTTTCATGTCAGAAAAGCTATGAAGCATTTTCCAGCCCTAATTATTTATGGCCCATGCTTGATGAAATAGGATACTTCCAAGGAATATGATTTGGGAAGAAAAAAAAAACTCAAGACCCTGCACAATCTGATCCAATTTCCTGCCTATCCTTTCCTTCTCTCTGACAAAGTTGACTCATTCCATATATGCAATGGCCCTCATATTTGTACAATGCATTCCATCTCAAGTTTTGTTCATTTCTCTGCCCAGATGAGAGGCCCCACTAACCAGACATCCTACATGATCTTGCATGAGTCTCAACTTTTCCAAGAAGTTTTCCCTTGCCATCCCAAGTCAGAGTGGTTTTACCCGTTCCTAAATGCCCACACTATTTTTTATACCACTCATTTGGCACTGTGCCTAAAATGAGTTTTGTGAAGGCTGTGTCTTACATCCCTCATCTTGTACACTCTTTGCAGATAGGGACACATTCTATAGCATTTTGTTCTTTGCACACAGAAGGTATCAATAAATAATAGTGGGATGAATCATCTTTCCATTTTAAAACTCGGTTCCTTGACCTTATCACTGGAATAATCATCACACATACAACAAAAAAAAGTAAATCCTCATTATGTATTATATTATCCATGCTCCCACTGCAAGAAAACAAATCAGCCAAATATACCCGCTGGAACTGGCACAGGATAGCAGTAAAGATTAAGCAGACACAGAAACAGTACCAGACATGTGATAACATTCACAACGCCACATCTGGAACAGCATGTTTTCATGAAAGCTTTGCTAACTTAGAAGAAAAGTGAATATAAACTGCTTTTCTAGCAAGCTTGGATCCAGGAAAGAATTAAAGCAGAGCTGACATGAATAGGTTATTTGGTTTACCCTAAAAAAAAAATGTTTTTCAAAGTTCAATGAGATTAAAAAGTTAGATTAAAGGTTTCTAAGATGTAGAAGACTTCCCAATATGAAAGATATGAAGAAAAAACACGAAAAGTGTTATTAAGTTAAAAACCAATAATGAAAGAATTTTCTCTTCCATAATTCACCCATTCAATAATATTTACTAAATCTTACTATCATCTAGGCATTGTCCTAGATGCCAGGGAATTCAACAGTGAACAAGATATACCTGGTCCAGCCCTCACAGTATTTGGTCAGTAAGGAATCTCACTAACATAAAATGAACAAATCGTGAAAAGAATGGATGAATATCAACTCAAAAATACAAGAGATGGGGCGCCTGGGTGGTTCAGTCAGCTAAGGATCCACCTCTGATTTCAACCCAGGTCATAATATCACAGTTATGAGATCAAGCCCCACATCATTGGGCTCTGAGCTGGGTGTGGAGCCTGCTTGAGATTCTCTCTCTCCTTCTCCCTTTGCCCCTCCCCTGCTTGTGCTGTCTCTCTCTTTAAACACACACACACAACATGGAATCACTACATTTTCCCAATGTATCTCCCAAAAAAATAAATTCCAAGTGGAATAAAGTATTAAATGTAAAAACGCCAACCATAGGGGTGCCTGTGTGTCTGGCTCATTTGGTTAAGCACCCAACTCTTGGTTTAGGTTCAGGTCATGATCTCACAGTTCATGGGATTGAGCCCTGCATCGGGACAGACAGCACAGAGCTGGCTTGGGATACTCTCTCCCTCTCTCTGCCCCTACCCAACTCTCTCATCTCTCTGTCTCTCTCAAAATAAACATTAAAAAAATTTTTTTAAGTTAACCATATAAGTATTATAATAAAATATGAAAGAATGTTTTAGAATCTTGAAATAGAGGAAGTTTTTTTTAAGCACATCAATGCCAGAAATTATCATTGGAAAAAATTTTTAGATTTTACTCAGCAAAACTGAATGGCAAAACTGGAGCTGTCCCAGAAGGCATTTGGGTCTAGAAGACAATAAAAACAACAACAAAAAATACAAACTAAATGTAAACATTTGTGAATAATCACTGAATAGGTAGAGAGGAGATCACCCAGGGACAAGAAAAAGTGAGCCAATGACAAAACCCTGAAAAATAACATAGGAGAATACGTCTACAAATAAAATACAAATAAAATGAATACAAATAAAGTAAAAGTGAGAAATGGCCAAAGAAAGTTGGGGGGCAGGGGGAGATTATGAAAACAGAGAACCATCACTGAAACCAAAGGATAGAGTTTCAAGGAGAGACACAATGCCAAATACACATATACATACTCCTATTTATATGAATTAAATGTGGGATATACCATGCTCAGGGATTGGAAAGCTCAGTATTTGTAAAGCTGTCAGTTCTCCCCAAATGAATTGATTGATAGATTCAATGTGAGATTTTATATCAGATTAAAATAAAATCCTATAAATGTACATATATATGTATGCACATGTATATGGTGTGTGTGTATATATATATATATGTATATACACATATGTGTGTGTATATATATGTATATATATGTGTGTGTATATAGTAGATATATGTAGAAATATATATATATGACTTTGGACTATATGACTATATGACTACGGAGACTTTATGACTTTGAAAAAAATACAGGGCACACACCAGGAAGTTAATACAGGTTATTGGAGGTCTCTAGGAAGTGATGACAGTGGAGGGGGGTAGGGGAAAAAAAAAGGAAAAAGAATAAAGACTCTTCTTCTAAGCAAGTACAACTAATTTTTTATCCAAAGTAAACATTTATATAAATTTACCTGTATATGCATACATATATATAATTTCTTTTAATAAAATATAAATAGTAGATACCTCTCTGAATTTGGGAGGGGTATTAATGAGACTTTTATTTTACTCTATATGCTTGCGAATTGCTTGAAATTCAAAATTAAGAAGGTAGTTACATATACTACTTGTAAATAAAATATTAGATTTAAAAATTTTGGACTTATGCCTTATTAGCTGAAGCAACAATTTACTAAGTTCTATCCTCTCTTAAAGAGTTCAGGTGCTTTCTCATTATTTCTTTAAAAATCTACAGACATTATTCTTTTTTTCAAAAATTTTTAAATGTTTATTTTTGAGACAGAGCAGGAGTGGGGGAGGGGCAGAGAGAGAGACAGAATCCGAAGCAGGCTCCAGGCTCCAAGCTGTCAGCACAGAGCCCAACATGGGGCTTGAACCCACAACTGCAAGATTACGACCGGAGCTGAAGTCGGACACTCAACTGACTGAACCACCCAGGCGCCACTAGACATTATTCCTTATTAAAAATTAATTCCTGAGGAGCCTGGGTGGCTCAGTCAGTTAAACATCCGATTCTTGATTTCAGCTCAGGTCATAATCCCAGGGTCGGGGGATTGAGCCCCATGTCAGGCTCTGCACTGAGCATGGAACCTGCTTAAGATTCTCTTTCCCTCTGCCCCTCTCCCCCACTCGTGCACTCTCTCTTTCTCTCTC
Organism: Herpailurus yagouaroundi; assembly: GCF_014898765.1. Lineage (NCBI taxonomy): Eukaryota > Metazoa > Chordata > Mammalia > Carnivora > Felidae > Herpailurus > Herpailurus yagouaroundi. The sequence continues at coordinate 49,347,977 of NW_024412394.1, read as the reverse complement.
TAAAATAAAAAATAAAGATAAAAAATAATAATTCCTTTAGCACTTAAAAAAATATCTAGAGCTTCTATTTTATATAAAAACACTGAAATGGGAAAGTTAACTCAATTTGTTAAATTATCCTCTACTTGGCAGTCCTAACCTATTTAATGTTTCTATTGCCAGTATCCCTTTAAAACTTGGGAATTATTATCTTTAAATAACAAGTAAAGGAAAACTGGTCCAACATGGAAAACAGGAATACAATCATGCATATTGACATGCAAGAGCAAAATCCTTTAGACAAATATTCCTGTTTCCCAAAAGTAACTACTTTTTATCAATAATGAAAACAGGTCCTAGAAATATTCTTGAATTTTATTATCAAATACTAATTTAGCATCTCTCATGTAAAAACTGGTGTTCCTCTCCTGAATTTTATTTCAGATCTTATCTTTCTATCCCCACAGGGATTTCCTATATTTCTCATAAACAAGGAAGTCCACATATTTACCACTTACCTTATAGGTGGTCAAAAATAATAGTAACTGCTCACAGAACCTTAAAGTTGGACCGTGAGTGGCTAATTAGTGAAAAACTGCTGCTGGTTGCAGATATAAAGCGTCTAATCAGCTGGGTGTGGGGCAGGATCCAGAATGAGCACAGTAGTTTTGATCAATGGAGTCTAACCTAGTTCTCTCTAGAGGTCAAAATGTCCTCTGGGGCTTTGCAATTCTCTTGTGATATTTTCCTCTAATTGACCCCATGCCTGAGCCCCTCCTGGTATATCATATTTACAAATGAAAAGTGAAACAAATGAGAATTTTCCTATCTTTTTTGTGGATGATCACAGTGATTTGAGTTTTGGGTGCATTTCTTCCAACCAATTGGGAATCCATGTCATAGATCAATGGGTCACGTCCAATTTCATTCAACAGCTGCCTGGGATGAGTCTTGCCTCATGAAATGTGAACAAGTAAAAATGGAGTGACAATCAAGCCCAAAGTGTTCTTGCAAATCATGCTAGGCTGCAAGTAGTAACATCTCAAAAAGAGATCAATAAACCAGAGAGGGGGCTGTACATGTCTGTAGATTATGCGTGCTACCAATACTCTATTAGGCTGAAACAGGCAGCTCAGGATATCCCCACCGCCCCCCCAACCAACTCCAAGTGGATAATCTGAAAGCCTTAGAAAGCTCTGTCAGATTTTTTGGAGAAAGTATTTGAATTCCAGAGAGGTCAAATAACTTGCCCAATGTGGACAGAGATTAGGTCTCCTAATTCCCAGTCTTACATAACATCTACATTAGTCACATCTCAAGTACAGTCTTACTGCCATCTTAGAAGGGGTGACAGCAAGGGTGTTACTAGAACCCAATGGTGACTTCAAATCACAGCTCCTATGCACATTTCTGAGCCTGCTCTTTTCTGCTTAAATTTTGAAAGTATATAAAACTATTTAGGGTGGCTGGGTGGCTCAGTTGGTTAAGCATCCAACTTCAGCTCAGGTCATGATCTCACAGTTCGTGAGTTTGAGACCGACATCGGGCTGTCTGCTGCCAGCACACAGCCCACTTTGGATATACTGTCCTTCCCTCTCTCTGCCCCTCCCCCACTTGCTTGCTCTCTCAAAAATAAACATTTTTTAAAAACTATTAATAGTTCCTATCACCCGCCTATTCTATTTCACATATTTAGTTTTTAAAAAAGGATAATAAAGGCTAAACAGGTGAGGAGCTCAAATTTCCACTATATCGCACACTAGCCTCAAGTACAAATTGCCAGAATTAACTAGAGGCAAAAACACATGATGTATTAATATATGTATTTGTATAGTACTGGGCATACTGTCCCAAAAAGCCCTTGACATTTAATTCTAAAATTCACCTGAAGACTAATGAATGTAATACCTTTAATGCATTTTGTCAGAGTCAAACATTAAAATCATACATTATGCATTGAGTAATTCAGAATGGTACACAAGAAACTCCTATTAGTTGCCTCAAGGGAGGTAACTGAGTGACTGGGGAACAGGTGGGATGAATACTTTTACATTGAATCATCTGAACAGCAAATGCATTACCTAACTCAAGATAATAATGTTTAAACCAGAAAGTGAGGTTTAAAAAAACCAAAAAGCCCACAACCCTATGTTGATGTATTTAAAAATCTCCTGCAGGGGCACTTAGGGTGGCTCAGTCAGTTAAGAGTCTGACCTTTGCTTTCGACTCAGGTCATGATCTCACATTTGGTGAGTTGGAAGCCCACATGGGGCTCTGTGCTGACAGTGCAAAGCATGCTTGGGATTCTTTCTCTTCCTCTCTCTCTCTGCCCCTCCTCCACTCACTCTCTCAAAAATAAATTTTAAAATAAACTTAAAAAATAAAAATAAACTTTTCCCTGATAAAACAATCTGATCATTCTTGAAGAGTTTTAGCAAGCAGAGGATTGGCACAAAGTCAGCAACTCTCCCATATCCTCATAGTAATAATGTGAAATGTCCCCATGAGGTAATACTGCCCTGCACTGCTGCTGGGGGGGAGGAGCTCTACGCACTGCCTCATCCCCACCAGCCCAACGGCTCAGCAGGAATTAGCACACTAAAGGATGAGAATCAGTGCCATAGAGAACAAGTTTTGTTTTGTTTTTTCAAGTTCCAACTTTCTCTCTCACCAAAAGAGATGTTGAATCTATGAAGTCACTGGCAGGCCCAGGACACACTCAGAGAAACAGAAGGGAAAAGGAAGTTTAGAAAGAACAAACGTAACAGGATGGAGGAAGGCGCACCTGGAATGAGAGCTCCACTAGCTACCGCCTCCGTGCTAGTCAATGGTATCAATACTTTCCATGTCACTGCACTCACAGCTGGTGATATACACTCCCTAGGGCCACGAGGGGTTGTTGGTTTTCTGTAAGCAGCTGTAAAACATTAGAACTGGGAAGGCTGACATAATATCAGTGAACAGAAATTCCGAGTCATAGAGGGTAGCAGCAGCAGAAGAGGAAAGCTCATTTGTGTCAAGTCCTCATCTGCTGAGATTCAGAGGAACTTACAATAAGAAAATAAGAGATTCCCAGAAGAAAGTGTGAGAAATTATAGGAACTGGGTTAACCTATCAGGTTCCTAGCAGAGAATTTGGTGTTCCTCAGATAAAAGGTATTACCATGCCAAAAGATAACCACACCAATTACAGAAAAACAGAACTGCAAAATAAAAGGTCGAGGTGAGTGATTTTCAAAACACCGTAGGGGCGCCTGGCTGGCTCAGTAGGCAGAGCATGCAACTCTCAGTCTCGGGCCTATGCGTTCAAGTCCCGCATTGGGTGTGGAGATTACTTAAAAAATAAAATCTTTTTAAAAAAGTAAAATAAAGGTAGTTCTAAGAAGCATGAAATTAAATCCCACCTTCCACTTGGAAAAACATTCTACGACAGTGTCAACCTCACATTAATGAATATATGAAATTCATAGCTGACTGTCTCATATTTAGGAGACACCACAGCTTAATAAACATAGTAGTTCACTCTCACCACTTTCAGCAAGTCCTCTCCCAATCCCAGGATGTGTGCTCGTGAACATAATTTAACCTACTATCCTGGCCTTCAATTACATATCCTTATGGGAATTTGTTCTACAGATTTACCTGCACATGTATAAAATGATGTGTACAAAGTGATTCATTACAGTACTGCTGCATTTGCAGAAGATAAGAAATGCCAGAATGTCCATCAATAGGGAAATGGTTAAACACAATAAACTCTCATTTATTATTATTCTCCCACCCCCACTGCCCACAAGGGGTAATCCCTCCAGCAACCCTTTGTCCTCTATATTTAAGAGTCTCTTGTGTTTTGTCCCCCTCCCTGTTTTTATATTATTTTTGCTTCCCTTCCCTTACGTTCATCTGTTTTGTATCTTAAAGTCCTCATATAATATTTGTCTTTCTCTAATTTCACTTAGCATAATATCTTCTAGTTCCATGCATGTAGTTGCAAATGGCAAGATTTCATTCTTTTTGATTACTGAGTAATACTGAAGTAAATATATATCACATCTTCTTTATCCATTCATCCATCGACGAACATTTGGGCTCTTTCCATACTGTGGCTATTGTAGATAGTGCCGCTAAACATTGGGGTGAATGTGCCCCTTCGAAACAGCCTATCTGTATCCCTTGGGTAAATACCTAGTGGTGCAATTGCTGGGTCATATGGTAATTCTATTTTTAATTTCTTGAGGAACTACTATACTGTTTTCCAAGGTGGCTGCACCAGTTTGCATTCCCACCAGCAGTGCAAAAGAGATCCTGTTTCTCCGCATCCTTGCCAACATCTGTTGCCCGAGTTGTTAAATGTTAGCCATTCTGACAGGTGTGAGGTGGTATCTCATTGTGGTTTTGGTTTGTATTTCTCTGATGATGAGTGATGTTGAGCATTTTTTCATGTGTTGGTTGGCCATCTGGATGTCTTCTTTGGAGAAGTATCTGTTCATGTCTTTTGCCCATTTCTTCACTGGATTATTTGTGTTTTGGGTGTTGAGTTTGGTAAGTTCTTTATAGATTTCGGATACTAACCCTTTATCTGATATGTCATTTGCAAATATTTTCTCCCATTCCATTGGGTGCCTTTTAGTTTTGCTGATTGTTTCCTTTGCTGTGCAAAAGCTTTCTATTTTGATGGGGTCCCAATTCTTATTTTTGCTTTTGTTTCCCTTGCCTCCAGAGACGTGTTAAGAAGTTGCTGTGGGCAAGGTCAAGGAGGTCTTTGCCTGCTTTCTCCTGGAGGATTTTGATGGCTTCCTGTCTTACATTTAGGCCTTTCATACATTTTGTGTTTATTTTTGTGTATTGTGTAAGAAAGTGGTCCAGGTTCATTTTTCTGCATATCGCTGTCCAGTTTTCCCAGCACCATTTGCTGAAGAGACTGTCTTTATTCCATTGGATATTCTTTCCTGCTTTGTCAAAGATTAGTTGGCCATATGTTTGTGGGTCCATTTCTGGGTTCTCTATTCTGTTCCATTGATCTGGGTGCCTGTTTTTGTGCCAAACCTTCTTAATTTTTAAACCACATAAATGTATTATCTAGACAAAAATTTTGATTAAATATATGTAATTTACCCACAAGAAGCTAAGTCTATGCCTTCCCCAACTCTTCTCTGCCTCGCTGTCCTTCAAGGATCAGATCATATAGCACTTCCTCTATGTTGCCCCAACTTGTTCCTTGTAACACTAGTATACCACTTCTCACAGTTAGTTGGGTGTTTGTCTTCCCGGGAAGCTTAACTCCTTCAGAGGAAGAATGATTCATCTTTTTATCACCAGCTCCTATCACAATGTCAGGACTTAGGCACCTCAAGATACATTTAATTTTTAAAATATACCTCAGGGGCGCCTGGGTGGCGCAGTCGGTTAAGCGTCCAACTTCAGCCAGGTCACGATCTCGCGGTCCATGAGTTCGAGCCCCGCGTCGGGCTCTGGGCTGATGGCTCAGAGCCTGGAGCCTGTTTCCGATTCTGTGTCTCCCTCTCTCTCTGCCCCTCCCCCGTTCATGCTCTGTCTCTCTCTGTCCCAAAAATAAATAAACGTTGAAAAAAAAAATTTAAAATATACCTCAAGTGCATTGAATCAAATCAGTCATAATCCTTGTATCAAGGCACACACACTGCCTTTATTCTTCCATGGAAGAAATCTTTTAAAGTTTTTATTTATTTGTTTGTTTGAGAGTGAGAAAGAGAGAGAGAGAGAGAGAGAGAGAGAGAGAGAGAGAGAGAACGAGCCAGGAAGAGAGGCAGAGGGAGAGAATCCCAAGCAGGCTCCATACTCGACAGAGCCCATGTGGGGCTTGATGCCATGACCTCGGGATCATGACCTAAGCCGAAATCAAGAGTCAGATGCTCAACTGACTGAGCCACCTAGGGAACCCCCAAAATTTATTTTCTAATAATAGAGTCAATATCCATGAACCCATACCAAACTGAGAACTAGAACACTGACACTAAATTATATTTCTCTAGATGCTATCCCTTCCCTTTGCCTCTTTGAATCTAGACATAGAGCTTACAGCCTTCACAAAAATTAACTCGAAATGGATCACAGACAATACACTTGTCACCATCTTATCTGAAGGCTATATTAATTTTCCTCCTCTGCCATAAACTAGGCCACAGAAGTCTAGTCTAGTCTTGACATCTCCCAGAACTTTAGACTGGGCCACAATATTAATCTGATTGGATCTGATGAGAGAGCGGTAGCAAATATGGTAGATGCTTTAGTAATAAGACATGCAAGCCACAGGGCAGGATATAAACTCCCCCCACCCCAAAATAAGGCGCCTGCCACCTCAGTGGTTTCTGGAGGTCCAGCCTTTACAAAGTGAAAGATAAGTTGCTGTCCTTTGCACTAAAATAAGCACACACACACGCACACACACAAAACCCCACAATGCTTGATAAGCTTTTATGAATTCTAGAGGCCACTTGATGTGTTATTTGGCCCACTAAATGATCAACCTGTAAAGCTGTCAGCTTTCACTGGGGAACAAAGAAAAGGCTCTGCAACAAGTTCAGGTTGTAGTACAAAAGTCGTGCAAGATGCCAGCAAATCAGCTAATACTCAAAGAGATGATAGCTAATATGTTGCATGAAGTCTCTGGGAAGCCTCAATGAAACAATCAGAGTGCATACCTCCAGGGTTTTATAGCAAAGCTATGCCTTGTGGGAGACTGAATGCCTGACCATGGGAAATCAAGTGACCAGGTGACCCAAGCTGCCCAGAATTAATTGGGTGTTATCTGAACCACCCAACCAAAAAGTACTAAATGCAGCATTCATCAATTAAGATGAAAAAAGGCAGGCTGAGGCAGGTCTGAAAGATACAAGTGACATAAGCAGGTAGCTCAGACTCTAGTATGTAATACTGTACCTGCTTTCTTTACACTCAATCCAAACCTATAGCTTCGTGTGCAGCTCCTTATAACCAGTTAGGTGAGGAGAAAGATTTGGGTCTGGTTTCCAGGTGTTTCTGCATTACATGCTAACACAAGCCAGAAGCAGACTGCTATAGTATTACAACCCAAATCAGGACAGAATGAAAAAGGGAAAAAAGGGAAATTCTCCCCCAAGGAGGGGGGATGGAAGAAGTATAGAACTTTTTTTTTTTTTTTTAAGTTTGCTCATTTATTTTGAGAGAGAGAGGAAGCACACATCGGGGAGGGGCAGAGAAAGAGGGAGAGATTGAGAATCCCAAGCAAGCTGCACTGTCAGTGCAGAGCCAGACATGGGGCTCAAACTCACAAACTGTGAAATCAGGACCTGAGCCGAGGTTGGTCACTCAACCAACTGGGCCACCCAGGCACCCCAGGGTATAGGACTTATAACAATATATATAGTTGTCTCCTTCCTTCACTTTGAGAGCCAAAGCTAGAACCTATTCAAGGTTAAAGGCTTGACTGGATGGTTAAAGACTTAGAACATAATTGGATATATATAACAAAGTCTTAGGGAAGCAGCAATGTGAATGGACTTCTAACATTGTAAACAAAGAATGAATATTGTGTCCCAGGTGAATGTTCACAAAAGGCACCTTGCAGAAGAGAATCTCCATGAGATGGACAAGATAATACATCCTGGAAATGAGTCTCTTCCCCATGCAAACCCAGTGCTTACTTAATGGACCCATGTACAAAATGGCCATATGGCAAGAAAGCAAGCTTTGTATGGGCTCAACAACATGGACTTCCCCTCACCACAGCTGTTCTTGTTACCTCCATTGTGTAAGGCTTATCCTATCAACCACGAAGTCAAAGTTGAGTTCAAATACGGACTACCAACTACTAAGTAGCAGGTGTATTATAGCACACTGACTATCCATGGAGGGGAGGCAATTATACTATTGGAATGACACTACGGAATACCTGCTCACCATTATCACATTCCACACATTTTCTGTCCAAGAAACTCATTTCACAGCAAAATACATTCAGCAAATGGGTTTATGCTCATGTCTTTCACAATTTCATCATATACCTCTCACAGAAAACAGAAAAAAGAACATTTCCAATGCATTTTATGAAGCCAGCATAATAACCTGAATACCAAAACCTGAGGAGGCATTATTAAGAAAATACTTCAGATCTCACAAAAAAATTAAAAACCCACAGAATATCCTAAACAAAACATTAGCAAACCAAATCTAATATTATATAAAGAGGATCTAATACATCACATTAAAGTGAGGCTGATTTTTTTTTTAAGTTTATTTATTTTGGGAGAGAGCATGTGCATATACACGCATGAGAGCAGGGCAGGGGCAGAGAGAGGGAGAGAGGACCCCAAACAGGCTCCAGGCTCGATCTCACAATTGTGAGATCATGACCTGAGCCAAAAGCAAGAGTCGAACACTTAACCCACTAAGCCACCCAGGTGCCCCAAACTTAGGCTTATTCTGAGACTACAAGGTTAGTTTAGTATTTAAAAATCAATATAATTCACATTTACAAAATAAAAGAAAATTTTAATAAAAGTAAACATCCATTCATGATTTTTTAAAAATTTATTTTACAGAGAGAACGTGCAAGTGTGGGTGGGGGAGGGGCAGAGAGGCAGAGGGAGAGGGAGGAGAGAGAAACCCAAGCAGGTTCCATATGGAGCCCCGTGCAGGGCTTGAACTCAAGAACCATGAAATCATGACCTGGGCCCAAATCAAGAAATCCCACACTTAACCAACCAAGCCACCTGGGAACCCCCATTCAGGATTTAAAAAAAAAAAAAAAAAAAAAATTCTGGGGCGCCTGGGTAGCCCAGTTGGTATAGCGTCCAACTTCGGCTCAGGTCATGGTCTCACAGTTTGTGAGTTCGAGCCCCACATCGGGCTCTATGCTGATAGCTCAGAGCCTGAAGCCTGCTTCAGATTCTGTGTCTCCCTCTCTCTTTCTCTGCCCTTCCCCCGCTCACACTGTGTCTCTCTCCTTCTCAAAAATAAATACACATAGGGGCGCCTGGGTGGCGCAGTCGGTTAAGCGTCCGACTTCAGCCAGGTCACGATCTTGCCGTCCGTGAGTTCGAGCCCCGCGTCGGGCTCTGGGCTGATGGCTCAGAGCCTGGAGCCTGTTTCTGATTCTGTGTCTCCCTCTCTCTCTGCTCCTCCCCCGTTCATGCTCTCTCTCTGTCCCAAAAATAAATAAAAAACGTTGAAAAAAAATTAAAAAAAAAAAATAAATACACATAAAAAAAATTTTTTTTTAATTCTTAGGAATAGAAAGAAGGAAACTTCCTTAAACTGTAGTGGTTTTTATTTTTGTTTTTAATTTACAGGAAACCTTATATTTATAAAATATTGAGTCTTCACTATAAGATCAGGAATAAGACTAGTTCACTACCTTAGTGTTCACTAGTATCAAATTCTAAACTTTATTGTATTAAAGGTCTTTGACAGTGCAAAAAAAAGTAGGAAAAAAAGCTTACAGATTATAAAGAAAGAATTAAAACCATGATTTTGTACAGAAGATTCAAAAGAATTTACAAATTTTTGACACATATATGATAGTTCAGCAAATTTCTAGGTATAAAGTCAAGTGTGTTTCTGTATCCCCAAAAGAAAACTAAATCATTTACTACAGGATCAGATACTATCAAACACTAAGAAAAATCTAATGAAAAAATGCAAGCCTTATACGCACACACACATCATTATTTAAATAATTACAATAAATGGTGGAATATACCATGCTCAAGGACTGGAAAATTCAACACTGTAAACATGTCAATTCTCCCCGAATTTATTCAGATTCTGTGGAACTTGATAAACTGATTCTAATATGTATGTGGAAATGTGAAGAACCAAATATATCCTCTAGGATAGTGAGGAAAGAAAACAAAGTGATGGAACTTGTCTACTGAATATCAAAACTTATTATAAAGCTACAGTAATTAAGAGAGCAATAAGAAACTGAAAATAGAACTACCCTATGGTCCAGCAATTGCATTATTAGATATTTACTCAAAGGATACAAAAATACACTCAAAGGGGTACATGCACCCCAGTGTTTACAGCATTATCAATAATAGCCAAACTATGGAAAGAGCACAAATCTCCACTGACTGATGAATGGATAAAGGGGTGGTAACAAAGGGGTGGTAACGAAGGGATAGTGTGTGTGTATGTGTATATATATACGTATACATACATATATATATATATACATACACACACACACACACACACACACACACACACATATACACAATACCAGTATTACTCAGCCATCAAAAAGAATGAGCTCTTGCCATTTGCAGTGGTGTGGATAGAGCTAGAATGTATTATGCTAAGTGAAATGAGTCAATCAGAGAAAGACTAATACCATTATGATTTCACTCATGTGGAATTTAAGAAACAAAACAGATGAAGATATGGGAAGGTGGAGGAAGAGAAGTGAGGGAAACCACAAGAGACTCTTAATGATAGAGAACAAAGTAAGGGTTGATGGAAGGAGATGGGTGGGAGACTAAAGATTAAAATTAAGAATGTATATTCATCAAAAAATATGTGATCCAAGGAAAGGCAAACGACAAAGTGGGAAAAGGGATTTCCACATACAGAATAAAGAGCTCATATCCAGAATATATAAATTATTCGTACATATTAATAAAAGAGATCAGAGACTTGAACAGGGACTTTACCAAAAAAGGAAATTCAAATAGCCAACAAACATTCAGGAGGTATCATTCCACCAGAATGGCTAAGATTAAAGACTTATCATACTGAGTGGTAGAGAGCATGTGCAGAAACTGGAGCTCACACTACTGAAGAAGTATAAATGGATAAACACACTTTAGAAAACTGTTTGGCAGTGTTTACTAAAATTTCACACCTTTTTTCTCATTCTTGACCTGGATGGGTGTTACACAAGTATCCACTTTGTGAAATTTACAGAGCTACTTTTCCTCAATGCCACACTTTAATTTTTTTTAGGCTTAGTCTTTTTTAATGTTTATTTTTATTTTTGAGAGTGCATGCATGAACGAGCGGGGAGGGGCAGAGAGAGGGGGAGACAGAGGATCCAAAACAGGCTCCATGCTGACAGCAGAGTCAGTCAGATGCAGGACTTGAATACACAAACCATGAGATCATGACCTGAGCCAAAGTTGGTCACTCAACCGACTGAGCCACCCAGGTGCCCCACCAGACTTTAATTTTTAAAGTTCAGCGTTTTTATATTTGTACCTTCATCCTAACAAGGCAAAGACTCTAACATTTTCTTGGTCCCTTGACCTCCATCATGTTGATACTGTCTAAAATTAATTATGGATATTTCCTCTTTCTCGTCCTATTCACACTTTACCCAGGTATCTAACCACTCCTTCTGCCTAGCTCTGATAATATCTCTTGGACTTATTGTTGCTGAGCATTTTCTCAAAAAATGTTTATGATGTGGATTTTTGATTGGTAAATCTTAATGATTGTATTAAGCCCTCACATTTGAATAACAATTTAAATGGATGTAAAGCTTTAGGTCCAATACTTTAAAAGGTTTTCTTACAGTCAGTTTTGCTCTTGAAAAGACAGATCAATCTGATTCTTATTCCTTTATACAAGAAAAATTTTTATTTTTTACAAGAGTAACTTTTAGATTTTTCTCATTATCAATATGTCTCTAGATGTGGGTACTTCTTGTTTGGCACTTCACGGCCCTTTCAATCTTTAATTTTTTCTTATCCTGGACCTCTTTTGTTACTTGAATGGTGGCACATCTACTTTGTCCTTCATCTCACTTAAATCTGAATTCATGTCTTCTTTTTTCTCTTTTGCTTCTTTCTGGGAGAATTTCTCAATTTGACTTTCCAACTCACTAACTCATTCATCAGCCATACTCATTCAATTTTTATTCCACTTATGTTATTTTAAATATGTTTTTTATATTTCAACTTGGCTCATTATTTCTTATTCTTATACCACATTGCTAAACTCTTCCCTTTTTTTTCTGTTTACAGGCTTAATTTTAGATTCTGATGATCTTATGTAATTGAGTTTTCTTTTGAACCAGTGGCATTTCTTGGTAATCACTTTACTTTGGCTTGTGAACTCACTTACCTGATGGTATGGGCTCTTCTGAGTGATAGAATGCCCTGGGGAAAGGCTAAGGGCAGCAATCTGGGCTATGTTGGGGGTTCAAAGAGAGGGAAGAAGATAAAGCCCTATGGTGCACCGCCCCAACACTACAAAAACCACAGTAAATTATTTGTTTGTTATCTACGAAGTAACCCTTCAACCATAGCTCCCTCTTTAGACACCGTGGGAGAAATGGCAATTTCCTAAGGCATTTCCTAAAGTCTAGGGCCTACGCTGTAACCCATTAGTCCTATAAGTCTGGAGGGGGAGGAGTGAACAAATAATGCACAAGCTAGTCAGTCCTTACCTGTTTTCCCCAAATCTTCACCCAAAAGGGTTTTGTGCTGCCCAGATTTTATCTGTGAGGACACCTGCAGCAGAGGTCTGGTTCACTGTACTAGTACCTGCTGTGAGAAAGCAGGCAAAGGCAACTGGTTTTCTCTAATGAATCTACTCACAGACATTCAGCCAGCCATACCCCCACCAAGAACCACTTCAAAACAGCTCCCATATCCCCTGTGAGTTTTACCTTTTTTTCTTGTAATTATTATCTAAACACACTAAAAGAAACATTCTAATCAAAATATAATAGAACTTTACATGGCTTTATTTATACATTACTGGTATTGAAAACAAACTTTATACAAAAAGTTTTATACAGATAAAAAAAAATCCTTGGCTAGGCAAAGCCATTTATGTGTGTATGTACACACAAACACACCTATACACAAAGTATTATACATCACTGTAATTATACATATTTACATATACACTATTTAAATTATTTTACAATGTACCAAAATGAGAGGCAATTAGAAAAGCAAATAAAAATGGATGAAAATGAACTAAATAATCGTTTCAAATGCTACAAAATTATTTTGAAAAATCTAGAAAAGAAAGTCATTTCTTTGAGGTTTCAATGCCATTTCGTTGTTGCTTTTATCTTAATAACAAGTTCTGTTCAAAAATAAATATCTTGACCAATAACAAGTGAGCAAATCAGACTGATGACTGGAACAAGCCAAGCACGCTGACTTGAGATTAAAGCGTCAGCAATTACAAATGTAGATTTTTATTACTAATCGAATATGCCATGAAACTGCCCTCTACTTCCCCATTTAAAACATGAGGAATTCCAAGCTTCTGTGAAATATGCAATATCAATCAAGACTCCAAGGAATTCAGCAATTTATCTGTAATGTAAGAAAATGCTGAAGTTATGATTCTATTTTTCTGATGACCATTTTATAAGGTGTTGTTCTTTAAATGAGTTCACTCAGGTATATCAGTGATAAAGAACTAGCTTTTTACAGACTCAGTTTGGTAACTTTATTGCTATATTCTGATTCTGGCAAGAATCTTATGAGACTATAGCACTTGGATGGAAAAAAAATCAGTTAAGAGACAGATAGGAATAAAATAACCTACTATTTTTGCTATCATGCAAGCAAAAAAAATTTCAAGTAACAAATCCACTGAAGATTTTAGATTTGTAAAGGAATTTGGAAATTTCAAACTAATATGCATCACTTTCAGATACAAGTTAATTCTTTCATAAATGTATGTATTATCTTCACAAGGGAATGGAACTCACATTTTAACATAACATTCAGGTAAAATAAAAACTCAGTTTCATTTCTTAAAGGCAGTAAAAATTTTAAAGCACAGTAAATCTGAAAAATAATCAGGCCATTGTAAAAGGTTCTTAAAGAATAAGCTTTTCTATTTAAATTCTCCATTATTCAATCTTACATTCTGAATTATGTAAATAGGATTTTAACTTCACAGTAAACTGCTAAATATCTTCTGAAGATCTCACTAGCAAACTAGTTGCTTGGAGAAGATATTGAAACTAACAGGTTATCCACAGATAATAAAATTTCCACTGGGTCCAGAAGTCGATTTAAACTTCAAAAATATAAGGACCCTTCACACTAAGATCTATGTCCAAATATGGATTCTTTTCAGATTTAATTTAATTTGAACTGAACTGAATTTGAAATTGGGTGTTCTGCATTCAAGTAATTATGATACAAATATAGTGAAAACAGTGATAGGTTAAGTACCTTTACAACTTTCTTTATGTAAAGTCCAAAATATCTAAGCAATTGGTTCAGGCCTTAGAGAAAAAAAACCTGCTGATAATTATTGCCTGTATAGGAATGGCTTATATAATTATAAACCTGTAGGAATGGCTTAAATAAACTAAGAAAACAGGTCAGTGAACATCATTAATAATTTAACTTGGTAAATCATGTCATCTATTCAGATGACAAAGGATTTCATGTTTATGAATGATGTACGTTTTATATTTTAAAATATTTAGTACTCCTAATTAAAATTTGAAAAATACTAAATTTCAAAGACTACAGAGTTCACTGCCTGTGAAATGTATGCTATTCAAGAATGTTTTATTTTTCTTCATCTATAAAAAATTTTTTGTTAATCATCAAATGGATTATCCCCCCGCATCTTAGACTCATCAGCAATCAGAAGGTTGAGAAGAAATATGATATGTTGGTTATACTCCAAAAAAAAACAAAAAAAAAGGGTTGAGGAGAGGTGCCATGCTGATCTGAACTGCAGCAGGCTTCACTCTAAGCCATGTCTCTATGGATGAGCAACCTCTGAATCCTGCACGAGCAACCATCCTCCAACCTGTGACTGAAGCAGAAACTAAACTGGATGTCTCTACCCACTACTCATATCTTCAGTGACTAACAGGCCATTAACTGCACAGTTACAGTGTCAGATATTTACTTTACTGGTGTCCTGTAGCAGAACCATTAACTACCTGCATTTTGACTTTTCAAAAAGCTTCATTAGCTGCTGGAATCTTTCTGAGACCTGAAAAATTTTAAGTGACGGTTAATTACAAACATCTCAATATATATATATTTTTTATCTGTGATGAATATTTTCACAAAACATCTAAAGACAAAGAAAGTTGCCCTCAATAATAAAAACATGAAGTAATGTTTGGAAAAATAAAATATCTTCATTCTAAAGGTGATTGCTAGTTTAATTGTTCAATATTAAACATTCTTAAAGAAGCAAACATCATTATAAGACAAATGAGATCAAATAAGTAAATGGTAAGACAATAGGAAAAAATTAGGATTGTTCCCAACTACGTCCACAATCACCAAGATTTTATTTATTTATTTTATTTCCTTAAGTAATCTCTATACCCAAAGTGGAGCTCAAACTCAAGATCCCAAGATAAAGAGTCACATGCTCTACTGACTGAGCCATCCCGGTGTCCCTTACCAAGTTTCTAACAGTCCTATGTAAAGAGCCATACTGTTAAAGAAAATGGTTAATAGGAGCCCCTGGGTGGCTCAGTCAGTTGAGTGTCCAACTCTGGATGTCAGCTCAGGTCATGATCTCATGGTTCGGGAGGTCAAGCCCCACATCAGCTCTGCGTGGACAGTGTGGAGCCTGCTTGGGATTCTCTCTCTCCCTCTCTCTTTGCCTCTCCCCACTTGCGCTCTCTCTCTCTCAAAATAAACATTAAAAAATTTTTTAAAGAAATTGGATAATATCTACGTATTTTAAACATGATAAAGGTTAAATCTAAATATAGTAGAAACACTTGTAAAATTATAGAAATGCAAAAATTGGGTAGTTACCTGATATGGATTTTTATTCAACTTGGCAGCTAAATAAGAAAATGTTTTCAATGATGGCCCTCTTTTTTGACACTCCAATAAAATTTCCCGGTCATCATTTCTGAAGAGAGAAAAATGTTATTTTAGTTTCTGTAGATTAGAGTAGGAAGGTAACAAAAATTCCAATGCCTTAATGTCTACAAATAGGAGGTGACATTTTTCTTAAAAGCCCACAGAAACAAACTGCATATATCAAAATATGAACAATGATTATCTCTGAGAAATATACATGATTTTAAAAGCCCACAGAAACAAACTGCATATATCAAAATATGAACAATGATTATCTCTGAGAAATATACATGATTTTAATGTTTGAGTTCACACATATTTCCCAAAAAATTTAAAAAAAAAATTTTTTAACATTTATTCATTTTTGAGAGACAGAGTGTGAGTGGGGAAGAGGCAGAGAGAGACAGAATCTGAAGCAGGCTCCAGGCTCTTAGCTATCAGCACAAAGCCCGACGTGGGGCTGGAACTCACACACTACGAGATTATGACCTGAGCTGAAGTCAGATGCTCAACCAACTGAGCCCCCCGGGGGCCCCCAAAATTTTCTAAAATAAACCAATTTATTCTAATGACAAAATTAAAGGTTTTTTTTTTCTTAATCTACCTTTAATGTGTAGAGTACTTTCTTTTTAATGTTTATTTTTGAGAGAAAGTGCACACGTTCACACACAGGGGAGGGGCAGAGAGAGAGGGAGAGGGAGACAGAGGATCCGAAGTGGGCTCTGCACTGACAGCCAGCCAGATGCAGGGCTTGAACTTGCAAACCAAGAGATCATAACATGAGCTGAAGTCAGATGCTTAACCCACTGAGCCACCCAGGTGCCCCAATGTATACTTTTAAAATTAGGGCCCAAACAAGATCAAAGTCTTCATAAGCAGAAAAACCAAAAGTAAAATAGAATCCAGGCATTCTCATTCCCAGATTTGTTTTTCTACGTGATCTGAACCAGTGCGTGTTATAATCTGAGATACTATTCTGCCATCTATAAATTACCTGGAATGAAGGCATGGAAGACTGTGGTATTAAACAAAACTGGTTACCAGGGGGTTGCTATACAGTTCCCCTAGACCTTTGAGCATGTCCAGGACCAGAGGTTAAGAGCAAAAGCAAAGGGACAGTTTCTAGAGACTTGAGCTAAGCTCAAGGTGACAAGGGAGAAAGAATGTGGGACTCTCGGGGTGCCTGGGTAGCACAGTCGGTTAAGCATCCTACTCTTGATCTCGGCTCTGGTCATGGTCTCATAGTTGTTGAGTTTGATGGGGCTCTGTGCCGATGGAGTAGAGCCTGCCTGGGATTCTGTCTCTTCTCTCTGCCCCTCCCCAACTTGTGCTCTCTCTAAATTAATCAATTAATAAAACTTTAAAAAAAAAAAAAGGATGTGGGACTCTCAAATGGGGCAAAGAGCCAGGCACTTCACATGCATCCAAACACCAACTGTTCCCCAAACGTGCATGTCCCCACATTCCACTTCCCTCTCTCCCTCTGCCCCCTCCCACTTGCACATGCATGTTCTCCCTATCAAAATAAATATATTTTTTAAAATTAAATGCAATTAATTAAATAGAATAAAACAAATTAAACTAAATAAGTAAAATAAACAAAACTGGTCACCAATTTCAACATGATTCAGTTTCCCTCATTATGCACTCTAGTTAAGTCTGGAGAGCATGAACCTCTAGTCCAATGGTTCACAAATGTAGTCACCTTTAAATCTCCATTTCTTAAAAAGTTTACATGAAAGTCAAGAGGACAACCAATTGATGAAACTTTTTCGAAACTCCTAGTTTAGGGGAAAACTCAAATTACAAATGCACTTTTTGCCCGTTTCACCACCTATCATTCTTCCTTTCTAAAATGTGGTTATATTCTTCCTTTCTCCTTACAAAGAATTTTTAACTGAAAAAGTTAAAAAATTTTTAAAAGAACAGTGAAAAGTTATGTCCATGGTGCTGGACATACCTGGTTAAGAGCCACTGCTCTAAACTGTTCTATACTACAGCTGGACTGCACTCTAGAATGCATCCTTTACCAACTTTGGCCACTTTTCAAGTCAGTCCTCACTTGCCTTATTTTAGGATGGGATAAAACTATGATGACATGACAGAACAGATGCCTGGCCTCTCAAAATTTCCTGGTGACTTATAAGTCTCAAGATTCTTACCTTGTCCATAAAACTATAATTTCTCCCTTCTTTTTAATAACATTCTTTGCAGAAAGGCTTATAGGAGAAGTGGCAGTTGCTGACAGCTCCTCGATCCCTGGGCTTGACTTCAATGATGAGAGATCTTTAGTCACTGCAGGGGCCTTTTTCTTACTGGCTTTCTTTCGGTGAGCTTCACCATTCTCAGAAGAATCATGGGTAATTTTCTTAGTCTTTTCCCTACTGGTTAAGTCTGTTTCCTTTCTCTGTTTTTTATGAGAATGATTTAGATCAGAAAGTTTTTTTCTCTTTTTAGGAGCATTATCCAAAGTCCCAGGCAACACTGAACTATCAGAATTTGATGCCGACTCTGGTTTTAAGTCATCCTTTTTTACTTCACATGAACTGGGAGGTTCTGAGGTCAAATCGATACAGGCTTTCTCAACAATGCATTCCAAAGGCCCGTTTGCCACTTGCACTTTTCCTTCCTTACAGTTATCTTCATCTACACATATCACCTGACATTCCAAGCGTTCAACACCTAAAGCAGGATGGTTACTCTCATTTTTACTCTCACTTGAAACCTCTTGTGTCAAATCAATGAAAGCATCTACAGTATCAGGCTGCATATCATCTAGTATTTGAGCATTCTGATCCAAATTGCCTTCAGAGCATCCCAACTGATCAATATTTAAAACTGTTACTTCTATGAATTCCCCCAAGTTTTTGGTCTCAGTGACTGGATCTTTTGTGAGGTCTATATATGTGTCTGGAAGATGATCCTCAACAGAATGTGAAATTTCTTCCATTGGAGGCAATTCTTCAATGCTTTCAGGTACTTTTGGTTCCCATACTTGATGCAACTTGAAACACTCATCAGCCACTTCATTACCATGACTCACTTTACCTGAAGCATCTTTAAGAAATTCGTATATATCAGGAACCTGTGTTTGTATCATACAGTCCTGTTCTTCATGAGCTGATTTACTGCTGTCAACATTGTTGTTGGAATTTAATTCCTCCACAGATTTAAAAACTCCATTCTGACATGAAACATACTCTTTCTCCACTGCTTTATCTGCTTCTTTTTCCACTCTGGGCAACGATGCCAGTGACTCGTCAGCCACCATATTCTGTTTAAGACTAGGGGAGGTAGATGGTGCGGCACGCCGTATTTTCACAATGAAATGATCATTGGACTTTTCCATTATGACAGCATGCATGGGTAGGTTGGGGTGGTACTGAAAGCCTGGAGTAACAGACCGACTTGTCCATGATGAAGAACAACTTGATTTGCTGCTCGAATTATCAGACTCCAGAGCTAAATGAATATCTTGTTCAGATGCATCCTCTTCTTCAAGTAAGGCATCTTCACTAAAATGGGCACTAATAACTTCTTCAGGAGTTGAACTTGACAAAACTTCAGGCTTTAAGAAACTGAGATGACCATCTGACTTCAGAGGTGATGGTACTGTTAAAGAGACTGCGAGATCTTCAAGAAGTATGGAGGAAATGCAGGGCTTGCTCTTTTCTGAACTACATCCATTATCTTTACTCAAAGCTATATTAGTGGACACTTCAAACATGCAACTTTCATCCAACACATCAGGATGAACTGGCAAAGAAAGTCCTGAAGACAAAGATGGACCTTTCTCAGATGACAATAATGACCAATTGTCATCACTAATCATTTTAGGACATGGAGAAACCACCCCTGAAACCAGCTCATCAGTTGTACAAGTTGGTATAGATTCGCACTTAAGACTCTCCAGCAGCTGTTTTTCTGGAGTCTTTAACTCCCACTCACTTTTTTCATTACAATTAACACTGTTATCCAAAAGATCAGAACCCTGTAACAAACTTTTGAATATTTCACCCATCTGTGCATCGCTCACTAAATTAAAAGTAAGGCTAGATGCTTGCTGTTCAGTAAGAATCTCGAAACTGCGTTCTGGCTTCAAAGCTGCATGCTGGGATGTTTGTGCATCCTCTATGGTGTTGCCTTCCATTTTTCCTGGCTTTGGGATGCTGGGACAGTTTGGTTCCAAGGAGCGTTCTTCAGACTGAGAGTTCTTAATGTTATCAAAGCAAGTGTTAGAACTTTTTTTAATGTCACGCTTTACGGTGTTAATACTGAAATTATCTTGAGGTTTTTCCTCTGATTTTTTACATCCAAGTGCAGACTTATGATTAACAGAATCTTCCGATTTGGGGGATTTCCCTTTCAGCATTTCTTTGCTGGAGTTGTCCACATTCCCCTTCTGACAATTTGAATATTGTGCTTTCTCCTTATTTATCTTTTCACGTTTTCCTTCATCACTGTCACTGCCAAAGTTTATGGAATCACAAAACTTTCCTAAGATTTTCTTAAGCTTTCCAAACAAATAATCCAGCTGTTCTTCTACAAACTTCCACAATTTTTTTTTCATATCTGGTAGCTGCTGTTCAAACAAACGATCCACAATGCCATTCTTTTTAACTTGCTTAAGTTTGGATTCTATAACATCACAGAGATTATTCTGTAAAGTAGTCACTGACTTTGAGATCTTGGATAAGTCAAGGTGTTTAATTAGTGATGTAAAACTCAAAATTGCTGACTCGATAATTCTATGAAATTGTATTAATGAAAATTTTATCTTGAATTTCATATAATTTTTCCTTACATGTTTTCTTATCGTTCGTAACATGTGCATAATCTCTCGTACAGAAGAGGGTGCAGCAATAATTGGAACTATTTTTTCCAGGCTGGAGGTACTCATGGTCTTATCTTTCCTCTCTGTTTTTGAAGATCTGCTAGATTCACTTTGTCTATTATTATTCCATCTGCTTTTGGTCTGATGAATTTTTATAGATGTTTTCCTACTGTCTTTACCCAAGTGCATAGTACTTTTCCTACTTCCTGGGTTACTTTTTGCATTCTGGACTTCAGTAGAAGTTCTAGGTTTGGCACTTTTTTCAAAACTTTCTTGTGGTTTAGATTTTTCACTGTCGCTTATAATTTCTCCTTCTTCCAATTCATCTAAAGATGAATTCTTATGGTAGTCTGCATCTGTAAGTTTGTCAGATTTGCAAACTGGCTTTTGATTTTCCTTATTGAGATCAGACTTGCTCTTAGAGGTAGATTGAGCCGAATCTGGTGGAAATATATCTGTGGAAGAGAAAAGTGTATTATAGTCACATGACAACTGAGTTCTAGTCATTTGACATTTCCATACTAAACATAACAAAAACTTAAGTACTGAGGCAACTCATTATTTTAATAGCTTTTTTTTTTTTAGTAGAATGTTAATGCCTAATATTTAATCATGTCATATGTCTTTTGTCACCATTTTTAATAGCTTTTTTTTTCTTAGTAGTATGTTAATGTTTAATACTTAATCACATTCTATGTCTTTCCTGGCCTCAGTTGGTACTCAGTGATGGTGTGGTTTGGTCATTTGGATAACCATCAACCAACCGGTCAGGTATCTTTACTTCATGTTAGGATCACCTACTCTATACCATTTGATGATGGCTTTGGAATACAAAATATATCTGAAAGCAAGCAAAGAGTATTTGAAACAACCTGTCCTACCACTCCCTTGTTTGTAAAAATAGAGTTATCTAAATTTAGATTAAAGGCTCGATGTACCTCTCTAATTAACAGGGGTCTGAACAATATGTTAACTATGTTATCAAAAAAGAAAAAAGAAAAAGCACTAATTCTTCTTATATATTTTACAATCTCACAAAAAGTTATAGAACATAATATAAACTATTACCTTTATGACTGTTATTACATAATGAAACTTGAGATGGGCTTTCCAGTCTAAGAACTTTTGCTACAGGTCTCACTGGACTATTCAGAGGACTGATGGCTTCTGGAATAGGCCTCAGGTGATTGAGGTCAATGCTCAAAACTGAATTCTCATCATCATTATATACTGAGTTTGTTTCACCGATTTCCATTCTGTTGTCCACTATCGCAGACTGCTGAAGTGAAGATTCTTGTGTCTCTTTAGGTGAACAAGGCTCCAAATGACAAGACTTACTTTCATCCAATGGTGTATCTACAAGAGAAGGCTCAAATTTGGGGTTACCATCTTCTGAAAGGGCTACTGGCAAAATTTCAGTTTCTTCAACTGAAGGCTGCAAAATGCTGTCACTGGATTCAGCTACTTTTGTTGCAGAAGGCTCCTTCATCTCCATACCTTCAGAAACACTACAAGAATTTAAATCAACATTTCTTTTAGTATCCAATTCCAAGCCAAAGTTTTGAGAAACATTTGTTTGTAATATGTCCATTACCACAGGAACTGCTTCCCTGGCACCATTAATGGTTTGTTCCATTTCTGTTGATGATGGAAACAAGGATTCTGTTTGTTCCATTTCCACAGGTGCTGAGAAGGAAGTCTCTGTACCACAAATGGGCACATCACAACCCATAGTATTCTCAACAGATTTAACCAACACACTCTCTCCTTCCATTTTCCTTTCTGGATTACTGGTCCTGGGTTCAGATGCAACTGCAAGAGCATCCTTTGGTTCCAATAACTTTGATTTGGTTTCCTCTGCAGTATGTTCACTGACAGAGGACACACATGTCACTGTTGTCGCCTGAACCAAGCACTCCAAATCACATATGCCACTGGATTTGGGGATATTGGTTATTTTCAGGTGGTTATCCTGAGAAACAGGCTGCTTTTTAGCAGGAGAAAGGGTTAAGTTCAATTTTTCCATAAAACTCAACTTTAAGTCTTTGTTTTTTGTTTCATTTGGACCACTGTCAGCTTTAATTGCAGGCTCTTTATTATCCGCTCCTTCAGAAACCTCATTGTTAGAGACTTCACCTTTATCACTTTTGGGCTCATTCTGTCTCTTTAAATTCGTAGTGGTTTTCTTAGTTTCTTTGCTAGTCTTCTGCAAATGTTCTGTAGGTGTTCTTTTTTCATTTCTTATATGCCTATTTTCTTCTTTGCTTTCTCGTTCTCTTTTCCTCTTATCTTCAGTCCTATGCCGTTCTGCTCTTAAAGGTGTATTTTCCCACTGGTGCACAGCATCAGATTCTTTGGAGTCAGTGTGTTTATGAGTTCTGCTGGATGAAAAAAAGGATGGACATCTTCCTTCTTGAAAATTATGATTACTTACACCCCTATCTCTTTTACAATCTTCCCTTCCTCTTCTCTCTTCTAGATGGTATTTACTTGAATTATGAGATTTTATTTCATTCTTGGAATGAGTAAGTGATGGTCGTTCAGATCTTCTCCAATGATCCTGGTCTTTTACTACGGATTTAGGTTTCTGATCAACTTTTCTTTCTTCTTTGTCTTGTGACTTAAGTTCTTTTCTATTTATAGTTTGTGATCTTTCACTTTGTCTTTCTAGTTTTTTGTCACTTTGAGATTCTACTCGAGTATGTGACCTTTCTCTAAAGGTCTCTTTTTCCCAAGAGTTAATGCGTTCATTTTTATAATCCATATCTGTATTACTTTTAAACTTTGAATTTTTACTTTCAGCCTTTGGTTCACCTTTACCATATTTCTCAGGACGTCCTTGTAGCCTTTGACTAGCCTCTGTGTTCCTTGATTCACTATCACCACAACTAGAATTTAAGTCTTTCCGTATTCTATCCATTCCTCTGCTATATTGGCTATGTCTGATATCTTTTCTCCCTCTTCTATTATCCTCATTTGAGATACTCTCACCAACCTGATAATGGGAACGTGACCAAATGCCATTGTTGCAGTGTTTTTCAGTAAATGGAGACAAATACAAAGTGCTCTTTTTTTCACAATGTGATTTTCCTTCCTTTTCGGGATTTGGCAGTGAAGTGCTATGATGTACATCTTTAGAAACATCACTTTTCACTCTGAGATCAGTCTTTGCACAATCATCCAAATGGGGAGATCTGGATTTAAGATCTTTTGTTTTAACTATATCTGGTGTCCTTAGAGTTTTGTGATTACTTCGAAAATGTGAGAATTCAGACAGTCTGTTGAGAGATAGAAATTCACAACAAAAAACAAAGTTAATTGCTTTTTAATGATCCAGATTTTAATCACATGCAAAACATTTTAAAATTCAGGGGTCCCCACACTGGCAAAACTGTTTTACTTCATATAAAGATGTGAGTGATGCTTACCAGCTTCCAACTAAATGGGCCTATTTTCAAAACAAGGAACTCCCTTTCATTTGCTTTGTTCAACAAAGACTAGAGGACCTCTCTGTTCTATCCCAGGCTTTACCAAGGTCTTCCAGACTTCCCTCACCACAGGTGGATAACTGCCAAACTAACCACAGATTCATTTCTTTTAGAACAAATAATATTATTTTCTTGCCCTCACTCACTCTAGTGCAACTGAAACAGAAGGAAAAGTAAAATGTTGCCAGACAGCACAATCATAGAGTTCTGCGTAGCTCTCTACCCTGGTTTTCTGTTTCACATACAATCCCACAGTAAACCAAAGCATCAATAGCCATCTTAAAGTGCCACATAACTATGCAAAAATAAAGAGAAATATAGAGTTGTGATTCTTTCTTAGAGAAATGGCGTGTATTTATTATTTAACCAAAAAAAGTCTAAGTCTTAGGGTTTTATATTAGTGTTTCAGAAAACTGGCAGTTTTCCTAACAATAATATGCAAATAGCTCATTTTAGTTCTCAGTCCATCTTCCTGAACTTCCATAACTTCTCTAAATCTCCATAAATCTAATCCTAATCAGTACTAAATGTACAGAGAACACCAAAATTTAAAAGACTCAGGAGAATAAGGGGAGATTTTAATTAAACAAAAGAGGATATGGGAAATATACAATCTAAAACAATATACAGATCTTACATGGATCTTATAATGGGTTAAGTTATGTTCTCCCCAAAATTCATATGTTCAACGCCTAACTCCCAGTATCTTACAATGTGACTTTGAGGAGAGGGTCTTTACAGAGGGGAATCAAGTTAAAGAGAGGTCACTAGGGTGAGCCCTAATCCACTATAACTAGTATCCCTATAAAAAAGGGAAATTTGGGGGTGCCTCAGTGGCCCAGTCAAACATCTAGCTCTTTATATCAGCTCAGATCATGATCTCACGGTTCGTGGGATCGAGCCCCACAGTGGGCTCTGCACTGACAGCACAGAGCCTGCTTAGGATTTTCTCTCTCCCTCTCTGCCCCTCCCCAGCATGTGCACGCTAGATAGATAAAATACTATCAAAAGTTTTAGGGGGAGCCTGGCTCGCTCAGTTGGAAGAAAATGTGACTCTTGATCTTGGGGTCATGAGTTTGAGCCCCACATTGGGTGTACAGATTAGTTAACTAAATAAACTTAAAAAAAAAAAAAGTTTTATTTAAAACAAACCTTTACATTACACACTTTCCAGAATTTATACTCTTAAATTTTCACCTTACATTATTTATATGTTTTCTATTAAACGTGAGGTTTCAGCCAAATGATAAACACCAGTAGAATACCCGATACAGGTCACAATTAAAAAGTGAAAATAACTGGCAGAATGTTTATTAGATAAGGTATAACCACATGAATCAATCTAATGACATAAGTCGCATCATTTATTCACCCAGTTTCTCTCTCCACCCTGTTAAAACATCACAACTATCCGCTAAAAGATTTAAATATGTATAAAATCTCCCCAACATTTCAGGAAGCAATCATACTAGCTGCACTGGTGCGATTTAGTTTAGTAAACACACAGCCATCTTCATTTCCAAAAGGACTAAAGTGCTTTACAGTATCACACAGTCTACATATAAAATTACCTTCATTCACCTGTCAATCATTTATTGACCATCTGCCATGCGCCAAACTCTGAGCTAAGTGCTTGATAAAATGGATGAAGCTTACAGTTTAGTGAAAAGATAGATACTAAAAGATCATTCTAACCCACAGAGCTCTTAACAGAGATAACAGGGAGATTAGAAAGAGAAAGATACTAAACAAGTAACCCCATTAATGACTTTAAAAATTCTAAGTGTAAGAGGAATAACAGACTAATACCCCTGTGAAAAAGACCTGAGGATAGGTTGGTTTTTAGCAAGTAGAGGATGGGAAACAGGTGGCAAAGGCAGAGCTCATGGTACATCAGAGGAACCAAAAGAATGCAGAAATTCCAGAGCTATGATGCCTAGGGCAAAGGTAAACACTAAAGGCAAGGCCTGAAAAGTAGTTTAGAACCATATTGGGAAGAGTCTTGTGGGCCACGTTCAGATTTATGATCTTTTATCCTAAGAACAATGAGAATCCATTGATATATTTTAATTAAGAAAGAGGGTAGGATGGAGTAATTCTATGATAGTGAGATGTTCAGTGTGGTTTAAAAAGTGTCCTGTGTGGGGCTTTTACACTGAAAAGAGATGAACCAGAGGTGGAAAAGAGCAAGAATGGATGCAGAAATACCAGCACAAAGACTACTGCCAGATGAGAGTTGATAGGTAACAATGATGAAATGAATTGAGAAATGAATAATCTGAGAGATTATAAAGACATAAAAATCAGCAGAACATGGTAACGAATTAGGTCTGAGGGATGATTAGAGAGGTAAGGGCTAATGACGGCTTCTAGGCACGGTGACTATGTGTCCCAGTTTGCCAAGTAATCTCAGTGCAATTATTAATAGCATGCCCTTCTACTCTCAAAAGGGTCCTGGTGTGGGCGATAAATTAAATGGCCAGTCTACCCCTAGGTCTCTGGTTTACACCAGCTGAATAAATGATGGAGAACCCACTGAGTAAGAAACAACTGAAGAGGTTTGATCATAAATTCCATTTTGAACGAGGTGATGTTGAAAATTCTGTATAGATGTGAAGTAGTTATTTCTATATAAATGGAACTGATGTAGTAGGAGTGAGATTACTTCAAATGAATATACTGACAGAGACAGGAAAAGACACAGGTCTGAGTTTTAAGAATTCCAACCTAGTCAAGTACAGAAGAATAAACCTCAAGTTAGGAAGAAAATTAAGAATCATGAAAGCCAAATCAAGAGACTATTTTCAAGAAAAGGTCAATTATGTCATATAATGTGTGAGGGTAGTTAAAATGAGAAATCAAAACTATTTGATAGACTTAGAGGCAGTCACCATTGAGCAAAATGACAGCTATTTGGGTGTACCAATGGAGGCAGAAGTCAGAGTGAAAGGGGGTCAAGAGTGAGTAGAAACATAAAATGAAGACAGCAAGTTTAGATAACTGCTTTGGAGGTTTGACTATGCAAGGGAAGGAAACATGAAATTC
Source organism: Herpailurus yagouaroundi (assembly GCF_014898765.1). Classification (NCBI taxonomy): domain Eukaryota; kingdom Metazoa; phylum Chordata; class Mammalia; order Carnivora; family Felidae; genus Herpailurus; species Herpailurus yagouaroundi. The sequence goes on along the minus strand of NW_024412394.1, from coordinate 49,320,847 downwards.
TCTGGAAAATACTGCCCCCAACCAAAATTTTAAAAAGAGATAGAATATTAGTCATAGTAAAACCTTAAAGACTTAATAAAATGCAGGATTTTCATCTTTCCACTCAAAAGTTTAAAATATTCCACATATCAACAGCCATGTAATTCATAAACAGATCCACACCCCTCAATTATACCTTTGGTGAAGATTATTTATTTCTTCATCCTTGCGATTTATTTCCACTCTAGCAGTTTTGATAAGTGCTGAAATATTCTTCTTAAGAGACTGGTTTTCATTTTTTAAGCTGAAATTCTAAACATCATAAAATATATTTAAAGTATATATATAAATAAAGTATAGGCCTACAGGATTATTAAACTTTTACTTATATAATACAGCTAATGTTTACTGAATGCTCTAACTGCAAGCCAGGCATCACTTTTTTTATCTTGTGTGATTCCAAAAAAAGTCCTACGAGAAAGAAGTACTATTATGTTCATTATACAGCTGAGATTCAAAGATAACAGACACCAAACAAAGGCCATTTCAAGTGAAACTACTTAAAACATGGATCAAGGGGCACCTGGGTGGCTGTCAGTTAAGCACCCAAGTCTTGATATTGGCTCAGGTTGTGATCTCGCAGTCATGAGATAAGACACTGCACTGAGCATGGAACCTGCTTGGGATTCTCTCTCCCCCTCTCTCTCTGCCCCTCCCATACACACCTGCGTGCACATGCTCTCTCTCTCAAAATAAATAAACATTAAAAAAAAAAAAAGCCAGGTTCAAAATGAAAAGACAATAACAAGAAAAAAGTTCTGCCTGGGTTATTACCTTGAAAACTGAAGATAAAAACGATAAGGCTTTATTATATTTAACAATTCACGTTTAACTTACAACAATGTACTAATTCTCAAATGAACAAAGAATGAATTTAGGATTGGCTAGTTATTTGGGGGGAAAGGGAAATGAAGAGAAACAACTTTACCCAAAAAAAATAAATAAATAAATAAAAATCAAAACAAGACATGACATTCCTGTATTCTGCAGCATGCTCACCAAAAAAGTCACTCTTGCAAAAATATGAAGGTATCACCACCTTCCCCCGACAGCCATTCTAAATCTTTGCTCCTCAAACCATTCCCTTTTAAAACACCTGGTATCGGGGCTCCTGGGTGGCTCAGTCACTCAAAGTGTCCAACTCTTGATTTCGGCTCATGCCATGATCTCACAGTTCATGGGTTCAAACCCCATATTGGGCTCCACGCTGATAGAACAGGGCCTGCTTAGAATTCTCCCTCTCTCTCCCTCCCTCTCTCTCTGCCCCTCCCAACTTGTGTTCTCTCTCTCAAAATAAATTAACAAAAAAACAAAAAACAAAAAAATACCTGGTATCATCTCCATTAATGTTCTATTATTTGTTAACTAGCGTAACAGATTTTTATGCCAGTGCCATTTAACAAATCAGTTTTCCAATATCATTTTCAGTGACACAGAAAATAATGCATGTTTTTGCATATTTGGTACATCATTTAACACTAAAAAGAAGAATTTCCTTATAAACCGCCAACACTTAAGCATTTTAATTTCTAACAAAAAAAAATTTTTACATTTTGATTTTAAAATAACACAAAAGGCCCTAGGGCCTCAATAAAACTTCCCTTCAATGACTGGAGCAGTAAAAGAAAACAGAGAGGCAAAAATACTCATTATAATCCTACCTGTGTCTGTATTTCCTTAAACTTTTTCATCAGCTCTTTCATTTGCAGCTGACATTTACCATATTCTACTTGCAACTGTAAGATATAAAAAGATTAAGCATCATCCTAAATTATTTTCTTAGCTTATATGACACTTCAGAATATTTTAAAATTTAGAAAATCAACCCCCTACGAAGGTTAGACAAGATCTATTTCTACTAACAGATATTTAGTAAAACTACTAGTTTTTAACATTGTCTCAACCAAAACACATCTTGTTAAGTTTCACATTCAATCTCCAGACCTTAAAATTCAAATAAGGTAGAAAGAAATTCATCTGAATTAAGTCTTGGGACATTTTATAACTTAGTACAAATCATGAAAAGATAAAATGTTTTATCATACTGACTGCCTGTTGAGATTTTATATATTCGCTTAAATTTAATCAAGCAAATTATAACTAAATTTAGACAAACATTCAGAAAAGATTTTAAAAAGCAGATCTGAAGACAGAAACTTAAATATTCTTTTAGACTAAGAGCTATTTCTTCAACACAGAATGTTTAATAATAAGCTGATGTCTGCACTTCAGAAGCTACAAAAGGTTAAAATAACTCTGTCCTTAATTCTGGCAACCCATACATCATTATATGTTGCCTCCTTTGCAGTTCCTTCTTCAGTCAGGATTTCTTCATATAAATCCAAACAATTTCTGGATGGTACACACGATTTGGAAGCACTGTCTAAAACAAACATACAAAAAGCCCTTAAATTAAAACATGTACTTTGAGATTCAATGCAATCCCTATCAGAATTCCAATGTCATTTTTCACAGAAATAGAAATAACAATCCTAAAATTCGTATGAAATGACAAGACTGCAAATAAAAAAGCTATCTTGGGGCGCCTGGGTGGCTCAGTCGGTTAAGCGTCCCACTTCGGCTCAGGTCATGATCTCACGGTTTGTGGGTTTGAGCCCCGTGTCGGGCTCTGTGCTGACCGCTCAGAGCCTGGAGCCTGTTTCAGATTCTGTGTCTCCCTCTCTCTCTGACCCTCCCCCGTTCATGCTCTGTCTCTCTCTGTCTCAAAAATAAATAAACACTTTAAAAAAAATTTTTTTTTAAATTAAAAAAAAAAAGCTATCTTGAAAAAGAAGACCAAAGCTGTAGGCATCACATTTCCTGATCTCTAATTATAATACAAAGCTATAGTAATCAAAACTGTATGCTATTGGCATTAAAACAGATATACAGATCAATGGAGAATACAGAACCCAGAAATAAATACAGTAAATTTATGTATGACAGACAAGCTAAGAATATACAATGGGGAATAGATAAGCTCTTTCCATAAATGGTATTGAGAAAACTGGACCCCTATCTTACTCCATGCACAAAAATCAACTCCAAATGGTTTTTTTTTTTTTATTTTTTTAAATTTACATCCAAATTAGTTAGGAAATATCATCAACAATGATTTCAGGAGTAGATTCCTTAGTGCCCCTTACCCATTTAGCCCATCCTCCCTCCACAACCCCTCCAGTAACCCTCAGTTTGTTCTCCATATTTATGAGTCTCTTCTGTTTTGTCCCCCTCCCTGTTTTTATATTATTTTTGTTTCCCTTCCCTTAGGTTCATCTGTTTTGTTTCTTAAAGTCCTCATATGAATGAAGTCATATGATTTGTGTCTTTCTCTGACTAATTTCACTTAGCATAATACCCTCCAGTTCCACCCACGTAGTTGCAAATTCTTTTTGATTGCCAAGTAATACTCCATTGTATATATATACCACATATTCTTTATCCATTCATCCATCAATGGACACTTGGGCTCTTTCCATACTTTGGCTATTGTTGATAGTGCTGCTATAAACATGAGGGTGCATGTGTCCCATCGAAACAGCACACCTGTACCCCGTGGATAAATGCCTAGTAGTACAATTGCTGGCCCGTAAGGTAGTTCTATTTTTAGTTTTTTGTGGAACCTCCATACTGTTTTCCAGAGTGGCTGCACCAGCTTGCATTCCAAATGGGATTTAAATGTGAGACCCAAAAAGTCTTAGGGAAAAAAATAAGGAAGGGGGTAAGCTCCTAGACATCAGTCTTGGCAAAGATTTTCTGGCTTTGACACCAAAAACAAGGGAAACAATAGCAAAAATAACAAGTAGGACTACATCAAATTACAAAGCTGCAGCACAGGAAAGAAAACCATCAACAAAGTGAAAGGCAACCCACAGAATGGGAGAAAATATTTGCAAATTAAGTATCTGACATAGGGTTAATATCCAAAATATATAAAGAACTCATACACTCAACAGCAAAAAAAAAAAAAAAAAAAAAAAAAAAATCAGACAGAAAAATGGGCAGAGAAACTGAATAGACATTTTCCCAAAGACATACAAATGGCCAACAGGAACATGGAAAAGTGCTCAACCTAACTGTTAGGGAAATGCAAATCAAAATCACAATGAGATAACACCTTACACCTGCTAGAATGGCTATCACCAAAAAGAAGAGATAAAAGCTATAGAATAGGGAATATAATCAATAATATTGTAATAACTTTGTATGGTGACAAATAGTAACTACACTTACCATGATGAACACTGCATTAGGTACAGACTTGTCAAATCACTATTTTGTATACTTGAAACTAATATAACACTGTATGTCAACTATACTTCAATAAATAAATGAGTAAGTAAAAAATAAAAAGCACCAAACACTTGCCACACTTAGTAAGTAAATGTTCAGTAAAGACTGCTGTTATCAGAGACCTCCCCGATTAAAAAAAAAACAAAACCAAAAAACAACCATGAGATAACAAGTGTTGGCAAGGATGTGGAGAAAATAGAATACTTGTGCAAGATTGGTGGGAATGTAAACCAGTGCAACTACAATGGAAAACACTATGGAGGTTCCTCAAAAACTTAAAAATAGAAATATGATTCAGTAATCCCACCTCTGGGTATTAATCCAAAGGATATAAAAAGAGGATCTTAGGGCACCTGGGTGGCTCAATTGGTTAAGCGCCTAACTTCGGCTCAAGTGGAAGTGGTTCATGGGTTCAAGCCCTGCATCAGGCTCTCTGCAGTGTACAGAAAGCTATCTGTAATCAAATGCTCTACCACTAGACTATTACTATGGTGATCATTTCACATTATATACAAATACTGAATAATTATGTTGTATGCCTGAAACTAATATGTAATAGAGTCATAAATATGATCTCACAGTTCATGGTTTGAGCCCCGTATAGGGTTTTTGCTGTCAGTGTAGAGCCCACTTCAGATCCTCTGTCCCCCCCTCTCTCTGCCCCTTCCCCACTCAATTTCTCTCTTTTCCTCTCTTTCTCTCTCTCTAAATAAATAAATAAAAACTTAAAAAAAAAAAAAAACACGGGATCTCAAAGAGATATCTGCACACTCATGTTCACTGCAGCATTATTCATAATAGCCAACATATGGAAACAACCTAAGTGTTCATTAACAGATGGTTAAAAGAGATGTGGCATATGTATACAATGGGATATTATCCAACCATGAGAAAGAAGGACCTCCTGCCATTTGCACTAACATGGACAGATCTTGCAGGCATTATGCTAATTGAAATAAGTCAGAAAGAGAAAGACAAATAGCACATGACACCAACTTGTATGTGAAATATAAAAATGCCAAATACATAGAAACAGACTAGAAGAGTGGTTACCAGGGGCTGGGGTGACAGAAGAGATATTGATCAAAGAGTATGAACTTCCAGGGGCCCTTGGGTGGCTCAGTTGGTTGAGCACTCTTGATTTCAGCTCAGGTCATGATCTCATGGTTTGTGAGTTCTAGCCCCACATCAGGTCATGATCTCATGGTTTGTGAGTTCTAGCCCCACATCAGGCTCAGTATTGACAGGGAAGAGCCTACTTGGGATTCTCTCTCTCCCTCTCTCTCTGCCCCTCCCCTGCTCATGCTCACTTGTGCTCTCTAAATAAATAAATAAATAAATAAATAAATAAATAAATAAATAAATAAACAAACTTTAAAAAACCAGAATATAAACTTCTAGCTGTAAGATAAATAAGGTTTAGGGATCTAAAACAGAGCAGAGTGATGATAGTTAATCATACTGTGTGTATTACATACTTAAAAGTTGCTAAGAGAATAGATCTTAAATGTTCTCACCACAAAAGAGAGATGGTAGGGGCGCCTGGGTGGCTCAGTCGGTTAAGCGACCGACTTCGGCTCAGGTCATGATCTCACGGTCCGTGAGTTCGAGCCCCGCGTCGGGCTCTGTGCTGACAGCTTAGAGCCTGGAGCCTGTTTCGGATTCTGTGTCTCCCTCTCTCTGACCCTCCCCCGTTCATGCTCTGTCTCTCTCTGTCTCAAAAATAAATAAACGTTGAAAAAAAATTTAAAAAGAGAGATGGTAATTATGTCACATAATTGACGCAGGCTAATTATATCACATAATTGATGCAGGTAATTATGTCACATAATTTAGCTAAGGCTAAAGTGGTAATCATTTTGCAACATATAAGTGTATCAAATCAATACTTAAACTTACACAATGTTATGTGTTAACTATATCTCAATAAAGGTGGGGAAAATAGAAAATATGTGTCAAGCTTTTTGATGTTGTGTCTACTGCAAATCAAAGGGCTATATATTTCTGCATCTCCTGCATTTCATCCAAATCTATACTGATTGGTTGGAAAGCCAATTTACCTAAAATACTTATGACAACAAATCAGATGTGAGGACCATATTTGTTCAAAGCTTTGAGAGATTTGATTATGGAAAGGTTTCTAATTTGGATAGGTCGTTAGACTCTCTCCATACCACTCTTACTGATACATTTGTTTGTTTGTTGGTTTGTTTGTTTAATGTTTATTTTTGAGAGAGAGAGCGACACAAAGAGAGACAGAGAGAGAGAGAGAGAGAGAGAGAGCCAGCAAGCAAGCAAGCACAAATGGGGGAAGGGCAGAGAGAGAGAGGGACATCAGAATCTGAAACAGGCTCCAGGCTCTGACCTGTCAGCATAGAGGCCTGACAGGGCCTCAAACTCACAATGCAGGGCTCGAACTCACAAGCCACGAGATCATGACCTGAACCAAAAAGTTGGATGTCCAACCAACTGAGTCACCCAGACACCTCTTACTGATACATTTGAAAACATTTATAGTAACTACCCTTTTCAAAAGTTCTAATATGTAAGCCATGACAGTATGAGCAGTAATATATGTATAGACCCCACCAGCAGCTGCATTTCAATGTACAAAATATACCTGCTCTAGGTCCAGTTACATCTAAGACCTAGATGAATAGCAAAACTGAGTGCTAATTTGTTTTAGTGATCAAACTTTGGTCAAAAAAATAATTACCTAAGTATAACCATTTCAAAGAATGGGCAAATTGTTCAGGAACTATGTATTACTCCAAGAATTGGCAACAACAAAATAAATACTTCCAGTACACTGACCAAAGAAAATGAAACTTTTATTTTAGAATTTACATACCAGAAACAGCACTGTCCAACCCAGCATATATGTCCAAAGAACCTTCATCATTATTTTTAAGAGGAGAAGCTGCAGGAAAATCAAAGATAATTAAAACTGACTTTATGCAGTTAGTGAAGTTTTTCTAATCCAGGAAAAGACAGAGACTTTATTAGTCTTATACCAAAAAACACAATTGTTTACAATTTTTAAACATCCTTATAAATAGAAAGATCTCAATACACAGATTTATGACTCTATTACATAAGATTTAGACTTAAAAACTCACTTTCAAAAACAAACTTGTGAGAAGGTTCCAATTCCAATAATAGCAGAGTGGTTCTATCAGACCAATCCTCCTGCTGATAACAACTATAAACTCTAAGCAAATTATTAAAAGCTATCTGTAGTGAAATGCTCTGACACTAGACTGTCACTGTGGTGATCATTTCACATTATATACAAATACTGAATCATTATGTTGTATTCCTGAAACTAATAGGATGTTATAAGTATAATTATACCTCAATTAAATAAGAAAAAAAAAGGCAATCTGAAAATCTAAAAATAATCCAAAGAGGGCAAAAACTGAATGGGAGACAACACCTGAAAGGAGAAAACAGTCTTGTATGCATTCCCTATCCCCCTTTATTAAAATTTTTTGTAGAAGGATAAGCCCTAGTTGGAGCCACTACGAGCAGTGAAAGCTTAGATGGAAACCTCTGGTCCTAAAAGCTTGAATAATGACAGAAAAAAAATGGGGAATGATAACAGCAACTAGAAACTAAGAAAGAAAATCCAGAAAGAGTATTCCCCAATTTGTGCCCAAATCTCCAAGTGACCTCCAAACTACATAAGTAAAGGTGAGAACTCCAAAATGTCCAGTTAAAGCTAAAATATCTGAACAGATTTTCAGCTGCTATCCACTACAGGTAAGACAGAAGTTTAAGTTCAGCCAAGTTAAATACTTGCTAAAAGTAAAAACAATATAGCATAATCCAGTGTCTCTAGAACATAACAGAATTGAGCACCCAGAATGCAATCCAAAATTACTACATAGGAAATCTTGGCAGAGAAACAGAAACCATTAAAACAAAGAATGAGGGATGCCTGGCAGGCTCAGTTGGTGGAGTGCAACTCTTGATTTTGGGGTCATGAGTTTGGGCCCCACAATGGATGTAGAGATTACTAAAATTAAATAAATAAAAAATAACAAACTAAAACAAACAAGCAAAGAGTAAATCAATAAAAATTACCCAATCTGAAGAATAGAGAGAAAAAGATTTAAAACAAATAAAAAACAACAAATGTCTTAGTAACCTTAGTAATATCAAAAGTTCTCACATACTGTATATCTGCAGTCCAAGAGGAAAAGAGAGAATGGGGAGGAAGATGATACTGAAAAGCTATTAGAGGATACTAGGACTAGAAACGATAAATAACAGAGTAAATATAAATAACAAATTTTTCTTAATTTCTTTTAATTCCTCTTAAGTTTTTAAAGATACGTAGAATGATATAAAGTAAAAATTGAAGCTCTGTATCATGAGGTTTATGGCATCTTTAACATAAAAGGATGGATGAAGGTTAAATAAAACTATACATACAAGATTCTACATCTTAGGTGAAAAAGTACAATACTAGGAAGTAGACTACAAAATGTTAAAGAGGTATACTCCAATCCCTTAAGCAGCCACTAAAAAATAATGCAAAGAGGTGTTGTAGCCCAAAAAGCTAATATATAAATTAGAACGAAATTCTGAAATATATTCAACATTTGAAAGAAGGTAAGAAAATCAGAAGGAAAAAAAAAAGATGAGAAAAACTAAAAGTATTAAAATGATAGATTAAAATCCAATCATAATAATAAAATGTTGGGGTTACCTGGTAAAACAGGAACAAAAATAGCAGATTAAATAAAAGTATTATATCAATGTTAAATTTACTGAAATTTTGATAATTGTGTTCTTATATTAAAAAACCCAAGTTTTTCTTATGAAATACACACTTAAGTATTTGGAGTAAAGGACCATAATGTATTCAACTTACTCAAGAGTAACAAATACCTATTTTATATTTCTTTGGATAGAAAAATAAATATCATTACCACTCATATTGACAAAGTTGTTAATTTCATTATATTTGAGAGCCTTAAAAGCCCTGTAATAATAAGAAAGCTCACATTTACTAAACATTTCCTATTTGCCAGGCACCTTACTACGTTAATTCATTTATGTGTGGGAAGAAAGAGTTGATAACAGTGTTTTCAATGAGAATAAATGATTTTGCAATTAAATACACTTAGAAAGACAGTTCAGAAAGACAGGTCTTACCAGAAAAGACATCAAATAAACTTGTTCCATCACCATTGTCATCATCTGCTGCCATGATCCTATTTCCTTTTGACAGTCGCCATCTAAAGCATGAAATATAAAGATTTTTCCATTGTTAAAATCAACCTCACAATTCAGAGAATAAACCTAGCTTTCAGTTAAAAAGCAATTTTTAGGGGCACCTGGGTGGCTCAGTCGGTTAAGTGTCCTACTTCGGCCCAGGCCGTGATCTTGCAGTTCACGAGTTCAAGCCCCGCATCAGGCTCAGTGCTGACAACTCGGAGCCTGGATCCTGCTTCAGATTCTGTGTCTCCCTCTCTCTCTGCCCCTGCCTTGCTTGCACTGTGTCTCCCTCTCTTTCTCTCTCAAAAATAAACATTTTAAAAAATCGTTTTTAAAAACAGCAATTTTTAAATGTGGACACAATGAATAAACTCACTCTCTACCATCACTTCAAAAAAAGTGCCTACTGTTTTCCAAAAGCTTAAGCTTACTTATTATGGCTAAACCATGTCACAAAGTAAATGATACTAATTTTATAAAATAGACCAAAATACAAATTAATTTTTATACAAAAATAAGCCAATATCATACTAAATAAGTACAACTACATGAGTTCTGTGAGTCCTCTTAGCAAATCATCAAACCTGGGAGCAGTCTGGGGAACTCCAGACATATGTGTTTTCACCAATAAGAGAGTAAGACAGGTAAATAGTAAAGAATTTGATACCATACTAGGGTTTGTAAAGATGTGACAAAAGACATACTCTCATACATCACCCAAGTATATACTTGCACAAACTCCATGGAGGCAATTTGACCATAGCTATCAAGTTTTTATATGCACATAATCTTTGACCCAACAAATCATATCTAGTAACTCATTCTGAGAGATATACAAGCACATGGTTACAAAATATATATACAGGAAAATTCAATGTAGTGCTATTTGTAGCAAGAAAAAAGCAACAGAAGTATCCAAAACAGCTTAAAAAAAAAAAAAAAGAAAGAAAAAAACCTGACTTATCTGACATTTTCCATTCTGCCAGTAAAGTCTGATGAATGATGCCTGTGGTCAATGAACTATGGCCATTGTGGATACAGACAGTCATTAAGAATACCTGCACCTGTATATTTCTGCTCCCACCAACTGAGATATAGGCTTATCGATAGCCAGATCACATTTACTACCAAATCCAATTATGCAGGTTTCCTTATTTTTCTAAGTAATAGTATTATGAAAGATTATATTGCCAAAGGAAGTTCTTTTCCAGTAAAAACTAAGCTGAATGCTTTGAAAAGATTATAGGTGAGCAGAAAGATACACACACGATTGCTTGTCAAATCAAGTGAAGGTGAGATAATCCAAAATAATGGAAAAGAAAACCTAGTCTGTATTCACACTGATTAACAAGTATCTAGGGGCGCCTGGGTGGCTCAGTAGGTTGAGCATCAGACTTCAGCCCAGGTCCTGATCTCACAATTCACAAGTTTGAGCCCTGCATCAGGCTCTGTGCTGACAGCTCAGGGCCTGGAGCCTGCTTCAGATTCTGTGTCTCCCTCTCTCTCTGCCCCTACCCAGCTCGTGCTCTGTCTTTCCCTTTCTCTTCCTCTTTCTCTTCCTCTTTCTCTTTCTCTTTCTCTTTCTCTCTCTCTCTCTCTCTCCTCTCTCTTTCAAAAATAAATAAAAACATTAAAAAAGGAAAAAAAGAAAAAAACAAGTATCTAAATTCTTACTCCATTTTAATTAAAGAAGGAAGGAAGGGAGGGATGGAAATCATAAGCAATGTCTTATAGGTGTGGTTTATGCAAGAAAGAAGTCAGGGGGCACCTGGCTCAGCTGGTAAAGCATTTGACTCTTGATCTCGAGGTCATGAGTTCAAGCCCCACGCTGGGTATACAGCTTACTTAAGAAAAAAAAAGAAAGAAAGAAGTCAGAACTCTGATCACTGGACTCATTCTCAAAGAAAAAGTCATGGTTCTATCACAAGAGATACAATTTACGTTACTACTTTTAAATACAATCAAAGTATATATCTTTTTTTAAAGACGTTTATTTATTTTATATTTAGAGAGAGAGAAACAGTGTTCATCTGAAAGTAGGGCAGGGACAGAGAGGGAGAGAGAGGGAGAGGGAGAGAGAGAGAGAGAGAGAGAGAGAGAGAGAGAGAACATCTCAAGCAGGCTCCACGCTGTTGGTACAGAGCCTGACTCAGGGCTCAATACCATGAACAGTGAGATCATGACCTGAGCAGAAATCAAGTCAGACGCTTAACCAACTGAGCCACCCAGGCACCCCTAAAGTATAGCGTTTTGTTCATTACTCACATTCCCCACTGCAACACTTTTTCCAATTAGCTGAATTGATTAACTGTTATAATATAGTCTGTACAATAATTACAAATGGCATAATCATATTTGTCAAATAACAGAACTAACTCTTGGTAAAGCAAAACTACTGACACAGCAGGAACTCACAGGCTTTCTAACAGTAACTTATCACCAGCTATATAAACCGTCATATGGGGGCGCCTGGGTAGCTCAGTCAGTCGGTTAAGCAGCCAGCTCTCGATTTCAGCTCAGGCCATCTCACAGGTTCAGGAGTCTGAGCCCTGCATCGGGCTCTGGGCTCACAGTGACGAGCCTGCTTTGGATCATCTGCCTCCCTTCTCTGCGTCTGCCTCTTTCCCGTTCACATGCATGCGTGTTCTCTCCCTCTCTCTCAAAAATAAATAAATGTTAAAAAAAAATAAAAGTGGTGCCTGGATGGCTCAGTCGTTAGGCAACCAGCTTTGGCTCAGGTCATGATCTCATGGCTCGTGGGTTTGAGCCCCCTGTCAGGCTCTGTGCTGACAGCTCAGAGCCTGGAGCCTGCTTCAGATTCTGTGTCTCCCTCTCTCTCTGCCCGTCTCCGACTCGCACTCTGTCTCTCTCTCTTAAAAATAAACACACATTAAAAAAATTTTTTTAATGAAAATAAAAAATAAAAATAAATTAATTTAAAAATAAATAAACTGTCATATGGAGGAGGGAAAATCAGTCAATGGGTTTTTTACAGAATGGTGATAATGATTTGGTTAAACAGAAATCTAATAGATCAAAGTCTTCATTGCATATCATTTTATAGTTTTAGTTTTTACTACTGGCAGGTATTACTTAAAAAAAAAGATGGGGCAACTGGGTGGCTTAGTTGGTTAAGTGTCCCAACTCTTGATTTTGGCTCAGGTTATGATCTCACGGGATGAGCCCCACACGGGGCTCCACACTGAGCGTGAAGCCTGCTTGGGATCCTCTTTCTATCCCTCTGCCCCTCTTCCCCACATGAACCCTATCTCTCTCCCTGTCTCTGAAATAAAATAAAAATACAATAAAATCTTAAAAAAAAAAACAAAAAAATAAAGCAGTGTTGGTTCATAATTACCATAATATATGGTACATAAATGTACCATACTAATATCATGTAATAAGACATTAACAACGGAGAAAACTGGGGAGGGAGATGTAGCATGATAAACAAGATTTCTCTGTACTCCTGATTTTTTTTTTTTTTTAAGTAAGCTCTACACCTAATGTGGGGCTTGAACTCATGACCCTGAGATGAGGAGTCACATGCTGTACCTGAGCCAGACAGGCACCCCTGTGCTTCTGAATTTTACCATAAATCAAAAACCATTCTAACAAGTGGTCTCTCAGTAAAAAAAAATTTGTATATTTCATCATATTAGAGACAAAATATGTGTATCCTAACATCTGCTCAGGAAGAGCATATGATAAATTCAATACTAACTCCTAGCAAACTTGGGAGTTTATGAAAATTTAAGGGACTTTTTTAAACTGATAAAGGATATATTTCTACTACAAAACAAAACAAAACCCTCAAACTTCATACATGATGATGACACCACAAAAGCATCTCCTTTAAAGTCAAGCTTGCTTCTGTTTGAAAGAAGAGTAAGGCATGAATTGAGACAGAACTGGAAAGAAGCAAAGCTGACATTATTTAAACTACGGCCACCAATGTAGAAAATCTACAAATTATTAGAATAAGAGTTTTTTTTAAGTTCTTGAATGTAAGATAAACACACAAAAATGCTTTCCTGTATGCCAGCAAAATAATTTTAAGGTTTTTTTTTTTTAACTTTATTTTGAGAAAGAGGGAGAGAGAGCGTTAGAGGGGCAGAGAGGGAGTGAGAGAGAATCTGAGCCACCCAGGCACCCCGCAAGAGTTTTACAACATAACTGATAAAAAGATATTTACAACAACAAAACCATTAAGTACACAGAAATTATATTCTCATTCTCTCTCTCTCCTCTCCTCTTTCTTGGTGCCTGGGTGGCTCAGTTAGCTAAGCATCTGACTCTAGGTTTCAGCTCAGTTCATGATCATCAGTTCATCGGTTTGAGCCCTGTGCAGAGCCTGCTTAGGATTCTCTGTCTGCTTGTCTCCCTGTCTTTCTCTCTCTCTCAAAAATAAATAAACATTAAAAAAAAAAAAAAAAAAGATTCTCTTTCTCTCTCTCTCTCTGTCCCTCTCCCTACCCATGCACTCTCTCTCAAAAAATAAATAAATAAATTATCAAAGAAAGAAAGAAAGAAAGAGAGAAAGAAAGAAAGAGAAAGAAAGGCCTAAATCAGGGGTATGGAAACCTTTTCTTCTTACAAGGCCAGAAAGTAAATATTTTGTGCTTGCAGGCCATCTGGTCTGTCACAACCACCTACCCCTGCCACTGAAGCTCAAAGCAACCAGAGACGACATGTAAACAAATAGGTCTGACTGTGTTCCAATAAAACTTTATTTACAAAAACAGGCAATTCGCTTCTGATCTAAATAAATGGCAAAACATAATTCAATCATATTTAGGAAAACTCAATATCAAAGTTGGCAATTCTCCCCAACTCAATGCAATCCCACTCAAACTTAAGTTGACCATAAAAATTAAATTGAAATGTAAAGGGCCTAGGAGAGGCAGGACATTTTTTATTTTGGAGAAAAGGAAGTAAGCTTTTTATTGAAGTATAACATAAAGGAAAAAAAACGACCAATCATAAGTATACAGTCCTATGATTTTTGACAACCTACACACATCCATCTAACTACCACCCAGATCAAGATACAGATCATTATCATCACCCTAGAAGTATTACTCATGCCCTCTTGTAGCCACTATCCACTCCCAAATGTTGGCAAAGATGTGTGGAGAATAAAAGCATGCATACGGCTGATGACTGGTTTGTAGAAGGACCTGCATATCAATGGAAGAGTGGGAGGAAGAGTGGAGATAGGTAGATTCCAAATGAGAACACCATTAACTTTGGAGGGAAGGCATATATGAACCTCAGACAGAAGAGGACTGGGAGAGAAGACTGTCAAATTTCATTAGAGTCAAACAGAAGATACTAAATGTCCAACTAAGGAATCTGGCCTTGAAATTTCAGAAGACAAGAGCACTGAAGGTTTCTGAGTTAGAAACACTGGTATAAAGAGAAAAGATTAACATGTGGAATGAACTAGAAAGACAAACGTGTAGGAAAAGAAAGAGTCCACATGATAACATAACCCAAGATGGAGACAGTGAGATTGAAAAGGATATTTATATAAGGCATAATAATGAAAGAAAGCAAATAGGGTAGATGCCTAGATATGGGAAATATAAACCATTATCTCCTGCCTGAACTCATTCTCAAGCTACAAACTCTCATTATCTTTGATTCGTCCCTTACATCCACACTCACTTTCAAGTGATCACAAATTCTTAGTGATTTTATTTTTAAATCTCTCAAATTTAACATCTCCTTTCCACTCAGTCATTCCAGTTTTCAATATAATTATTACTCATTTAAATTATTACAAAGTCTCCTAACTAGTTTCCATACTACCAACACCTTTTTCCTTCTACCACTTTCCACACTAAAGCCAAAATCTGTTGACTTGTAACCTGTTTCACTCCCAGGTCAAAAAGCCTTTAAGAACTACCCAAAGCAACATTATTGAATTAAGCTTCCCTAGCACAGAACTACAAGGCCTTTCCAGAAATATCACTACTTTTCTCACACTGCTACTCTAACCTACCCTATTGAACCACATGAGATATTCTGTACTACCACAGCATATTTCTATTTTTTAAAGGCTTATTTATTTATTTATTTATTTATTTTGAGAGAGAACGGGGAGAGGGGGAAGGGGAGAGGCGGGGAGAGAGAACCCCAAGCAGGCTCCAGCTCCATGCTGTCAGCACAGAGCTTGACACAGGGCTCAAATTCATGAACCATGGGAACATGCTCTGAGCTGAAATCAAGTCAGACACTTAACCAACTGAGCCACCCAGGTGCCCCTACCGAAGCATGTTTCTATAATGCGAGGCAGCACACACGTTATTGAGAAATAGAGAAATGATGTTAGTGTAATGCAGAAACTATACTGGTTCACACAGGGTTCTTCCCAGATCATTACAGTTTTGCACCATTAACAGCAGCTAAATGCAGCAACTCTTGAAGGAATCTAGTCCTACACTGATGCCCTTACCCTAGGTGCCCATCACTCTCCTTTCTTCCTCTTGTTTCAGTACAGTAACAGGCTCTGTCTTGCAAGGGTGTAAGCATGATTTTCCTCAATCTTTGTCAGGGTACAAATAACCCAAATACCAGGCAATAAGCCAAAGCCATCCAGTCTGCCATCACACTATTCACATCAAACCTGCAACCTGTGTTTATGTCCCTCTGTTCTTGTTTCCACAAATCAACATCTTCAGTTCTTCCTTTTCCTCCATCAGCCTATTTCATCTTTCTTCTTTCTTGAGAAAAAATCTATATTGACTGAGATATTCATTAGGAATTTTACTTGCCTTAACTATGCCAACATTTTAATTAAAATTGTTATTGTTCCTGTTGGTGCTCTAGTAACATGAGTAGAGAGGTTTTGAGTATTCTGCCCCTATTTTTCCCATAAACCCTGTTTTAGTGACTTACAGAACTAAAGGTTTTTCAAAAATGCATACATTAAAGCAGAAATGTCTGTACTTGCAGTTCCTGAATTATGCCATGAACCTCAACTCCACAATCTCTTGCTCATTCTATTGCCCTGCCTGGTCTGCTCATCCTCGCCCCAACCCAGCTACCATAAAAGAGAACCCCCTTTTCTGGAGACATAGTCAACCCTCATTTCCTTAATGTACTGACATACTAAATACATCATTACATTTAGCTACCTCCATTGCAATCATTTGCTTTCTAAAGTTGTTCTTATTGGCACCTGGGTAGCTCAGTTAAGCATACAACTTTTGGTTTTGGCTCAGGTCATGATGTCAGGGTTCGTGGGTTCAAGCTTTGCATCAGGCTCCGCACTGACAGTGCGGAGCCTGCTTGGAATCCTCCCTCTCTCTTCTTTCTCTGCCCCTTCTCTGTTCACTCGCAGGGCCAGGGCCAGGGCCAGGCAGGGCAGGGCAGGGCAGGGAAGAGAAAGAGCGGAAGAAAGGAAGAAAGGGAAAGAAAAGAAAAAAGTTGTTTTTAGACTTCAGCATGTTTTTAGACTTCTAACCTGAAGGAGTTAGAACATAAGACTGATGAGTCCCATTCCCCCAGTTTTTGATTCTGTAGGTCTAGAGTGAGACGTGAATATCTGCAACTCTAAAAAGTTCTCAGGTCATGCTGCTAGTTCAAGGACTACACTTTGAGAACTACCTTTTTAATTTTTTAATTTTTATTTTTTAAAGATTTTATTTTTAACTAATCTCTACACCCAATGTGGGGCTTGAACTTAACAACCCCCAAGACCACAAATCACATGCTCCACCGACTGAGCCAGCCAGATGCCCTAAGAACTACCTTTTTTAGACTAGTGCTGTCCAATAGAACTTTCTATAATGACAAAAATGTCCTATATCTGAGCTGTCCAATATAACACTAACCACATGTGACTATTGAGTACATAAAATATGCATAGTGTTACTGAGTACATTAGTCTCCTATTGCTGCTCTAACAACTTACCACAAACTTAGTGTCTTAACACATATTATCTTACAATCTCATTTGCCATGAAAAGCTCACAGAAAGGATTTCACAGAGCTGTGGTTATTACCATTTCAATAACACCTAACTAGCTCTAAATGCTATTGGGCTCTTATAAAAATGCTTTTGAATGTTGTACTAAGGCAATGAACTCCTGGACATCAGTATCTTATTTTCTATACCTGAAAAGCAAAATTTATTACGTTGTGTTAAACACTTGATGAACAAACACAAGGGGGTAAGGGATAAAGAGTAAATACTGCCACAAAAAGTAGGGGTACCAGATCAGATTTATAGACCCCTCTGCTGCCACCTCACAGTGCTGGAAAATTAGGAACTGCTTGTACTAAAACACAAACCAACAGTCAGCAATAAGATGCTAAAGTTAATAAACACATTCCTGTAAGTCCCAATTCACCAAGACCAAAACCAAAAGAGACCATCAACATGTGTCGCCTCCTGACATCTCTACTTCTTTCACTGGCACTAGCATTCCCTAATAGCCTTCTGATACAAGTCCACAATGTTTCTCCCATTTATCCTCATTCTTTCCTTCTGAATTTTATTTCAGGCTCCACTATACCTATCTAATTATCTCCTCTCTCCAAATATATGCCACACACAATTGCTGGATTCGTTTTTCAGAAGCAATCCTGCTCATTATCACTTCTTGCTCAAAAACTTTCCATTACTTCCCAATGTCTACTGAATAAAGCCCAAACGCCTTACCATGATACACACTAATGCCTACCTTTCTAGCTCCATCATTCACTATCCCAAGGTTTCCAAAATCCCAAGGTTCAGTGAAACTGGGTTCCCGTTTGCAAACACAATTCCTATACCATCTCCCCACTACATCTATGAGCTCACAAGGAAGTATGGGTGTGAATACCTACAGATTAGAATTTGAGAAATGAGGGGTTTAATAATTTATTTTTTTATTTACATCCAAGTTAGCATATAACGTAACAATGATTTCAGGAGTAGATTCATTAACGCCCCTTACCCATTTATCCCATCCCCCCTCCCACAACCCCTCCAGCAACCCTTTGTTTGTTCACCATATTTAAGAGTCTCTTAGGGGCGCCTGAGTGGCTCAGTCAGTTAAGCATAAGCATCGACTTCGGCTCAGGTCATGATCTCACAGTTCATGGGTTCAAGACCCGCATCAGGCTCTGTGCTGACGGCTGGGGCCTGGAGCCTGCTTCAGATTCTGTGTCTCCCTCTCTCTCTGCCCCTCCCCTGCTCACTCTGTCTGTCTCTGTCTCTCAATAATAAATAAACATTAAAAAATAATAAAAAGAGTCTCTTATGTTTTGTCTCCCTCCCTGTTTTTATATTATTCTTGCTTCCCTTCCCTTATGTTCAATCTGTTTTGTATCTTAAAGTCCTCATATGAGTGAAGTCGTATATTTGTCTTTCTCTGACTAATTTCACTTAGCATAATACCCTCTAGTTCCATCCACAGAGTTGCAAATGGCAAAAGAGAAATGAGGTTTTAGAAGTCAGGTGATATATTACATGATTAAGATACTTGGACTTCATCCAGTAGAGAATGAGAGAAACCACTGAAGGTTTTTAAAGCAAGAGAATATCACGATCAAATCTGCATTCCAGGAATTTAACTCTAGCAAGAAAAGTATTGAAAATATTAGTACCAAAAGATAAAGACTATTAAAACAGTGCAGGAGACAATGAGGGGTGACGAAGTCATCAGTAGTGGAAATAGGGAGCAGATCTGAGATTTGTGACAGAATCAAAAGATTTAATGGAAAGTGTATTCGAATGTCCAATCTTGACCACTTCAAAACCAGAGCCTGAGTTATCTTTTCAAAATGCAAATCTGATCATGCTCCCTCCTCTACTTAAAACCCTTCAGTGCTTCCTGCTGATTTTAGATTTAAAAATTTTGTCACAACTCTGCTTGCAAAGTCTAGGGAGACCTGGCCTCTGCCCACAATTCCAGAGATAGTCTGTATCCTTCTTCCCCATTTCCCAGCAGGCAGTCTTTACTCTTGATCATACTGACCTTCTTTCAGCTCTTCGGCCATGCCAATTGTTCCCTCCCGCCACAGGGCCTCTGCAGGGAGTGCTCTTTCCTCAATGCTCTACCATCACTCAACTCCTCACTGGTATTTTGTCTTAAGTAATGTTTGAGCCTTCCCTGGCTACTCTCTCTCTCCACTATGTCAGGCCCTCTGTTACAAACTCTTATACCACTGTGTCCTTTCTCGATACGGCCTCTTTTCAGTTTATAATTACATTTTTGTGCGATTCCTAAAGAAATGTCCATCTCACCCACTGGAATGTAAGATCCATGAAGACCAGGACTGACTCTGTTCTGTTCACCACTGTATCACCAGCTCTCAGGACAGGGCCTTGCAAGTTAGTAGGTAATAAAAAGATATTTGTTGAATTACTGAAATCCCCAATTTATTAACAATAACTCCAAAGTTCCTAGCTTTGGTAACAAGGTAGTCATGCTTTTAACTGAAATAGAGAACCAAAGAAGACATGATAAATTATCTGTATGACATCCAAGTGAAGATGTCTAATAGACAACAGGAAACAGGAGTATGTAGCACAAAAGATAAAACATAATTGGTAGAGTTGAGAGTTGAGATTACGGTCTTGAAATCACAAAGGCCAGTGATTCTCCTAAAATAGAAGGGAGGAGGGAAAAGAGGAAGGATTATGTATGAGAATCTCTTGGGAAGAGGGGTTTTATTCACATTTACTCTCACTTTCCCCTAAATGAGGACCTCAATATATAATTAGAGGGACTACTGACAGAGGAGTGTTGCACCTAAACAGTGTAAAGGCTAAGGTTTACATGTTTAAAACCATGATGATCAAAGAAAAGAGTTGAAAGCTCACTCATAATCATTTTAGGAACAAAGCACATGAAAGGAGGATTACCTAGCCTTTTGTGATAGGACAATGTCTTAAAGACAGTCTAAAGGAAATTTTCCTTAAAAAAAAAAAAATTGAAGGAATGAAGTTAAGCATTTATAGAGGAAAACAGGAAAAAGCCAGGGGAGGAGGAGAGTGTCTTTTAAGGTTCCTGGGAAAGGTTAAATCTAATACACCAAGATCCCCAAAGAAAATGTAAAGGGAAAATAACAAACACTACATATACTGAACACTACGTGCCAGGGCCTTAAATGTTCCAAATACATTATTTTAAATCTTCCCCAAATCCCGAGAAGTATATACTATTCTTTTTCCCGTTTCACAGTTGAGGAAACATATAACAAATGATTAAGAAACTTGCCCCAAGGTCAAACAGGTGTTAAATGGCATATTTGGGATTAGATTCCCACTGTCTTTAAAGCCAAATGACAAATCAAGAATATTCGTGAGAAAAGTATATATTTTTTTTCTTTGAAAGGGGGCCACCTCTTGTGAAATGGGAAGAAATGCTAGAAGATAATTGGGGTGGGGGTGGGGAAATTTTTGCTCTGGTCTCTGTCCTCCAATCAAAGAAGAGCTGAGTGAGATGGGGGAGGGGCACTGAGGAAGGGTAGAGGTTTGGAGCTATAGCTGCGGAGAATGGGAAAGACCAGGGAGGAATCTGGGAAAGACCAGGGAAGAATCAGTCAATGCCGACCCGATCGCTGAAGCACAAATCCTGAGATTCTGCACATTCTACATTAACATCTGAGTTGGGGCCAACTATGTGTCAGGTATGGTTCTAGGCGTTGTGGAGATAACTTCTCTGGGTATAAGAGTAGCGAAAACAACCAACATCAATGATCACCTTACACTTACGAAAGACCCATTCCTCCAGAATCCCATCCGGAAGCCTCAAGAAGTGCATTCCAAGACAAGATTGGTTTTGGGGGAGGGGCGGGAGGAGCGGTCGAAAGCGTAGTTCCTACGTGCTCTCATCCCAATTCCCCCCTGGATCCTCTCGAGGGACCAGAGAGGAACGCGAATGCTAGTCCTGAAACTGCACCCGAGGGCGGCGGGAAAGCGGCTACCTAAGGGCCCCGGACATCAGGCGCGCCCCCCCCCCCTTCCCCGACTCCGTGATTCTCTTCGACGCCTGGGCTCCCCGAAAACCGCTTGCTTCCGCTTGGAGCACTACCGTGCCATACAGCCTATTCCCAAGAGCCCCGAGCGGACCGGACCCCCACATCAACTTACCCGCCCTGCCCAGCCCAAGATAGCTGGGGCTCCTTTCTGGACACCGAGGTCTCCCAGGCATCTCCACCAATGCCAGAACGCACTCAGGACTGGGAGGCGGGACCGAGCACCCATGGCCAATCAGACCACACGTACAGCACGTCCCGGCGCACAGAACTAGTTCCCGCCTTTAGGAGGGCGAAAAAAAAAAAAACACGATTGGCGCCAAACTCGCGTAAGCTGGTGCGGAGTTTAAGGGAAAGGGGCGGGGCCTACGCTGTTGCAGGAAGGGGCGGGGCTTGGAGCTGTTAAGGGCGGAGTCTGGGAGAAGCTCTTTAATGAAAGGGAAAGTAAACTCTAAGGCCCTGTCATTTATTTGGTCTTTTATTCTATAAATTCTGTTGAGTATGAACCGCGTGCTAGACGTGGTGCTGGACACTGGCTCGATAATGATGAATAAACACTGTTCCTTGCCCTCAGACACTTTCCTACATAATAGGCAAACAATTTAGGCCAGGGTGTTGAGAGCTTTGAAGAGGGGATACCAAGTAAAGTGGGGTAGGAGGAACAGGAGAGCTTTTTAGAGGGTAGAATACCAGAATTGTCTTATAGAACATGCAGGAACTAGAGGTGCCCCTAGGGTCTAGTCTACGGGGGCGGGGCCTACGCCATTGATTGGTAGGGAAGTAAACCAAAAACAACTTCCTCTGCTACCTGATCTGGGGATCTTCCTCTTGACCTCTAACCATTTCCTCCTGTTTGTCCATTTTAATAACTTGTAACTGTCATATCGACTCGTATATTTTTAAATTTTCTGGAAAGACCTCCATTTGGCAGAATATGTTCTGGGAGAACACCAATTTCCCAGATTCTCTCCCAATCGCTTTGTTTCGGAGAAGTCAGTCAGACAGGCAAGCATTCCAGGTAGTGGAGACGGAAAGAGTAGAGGGTGTGCAACCATAAGGCGTTTATTGTTGCTGGAGCATGAAGTGTGAGATGAGGCTGGCGGGGAAGCTATGGGTCAGAACTTGAAAGGCTATATATGCATACATATATACACATATACATGTATGTATATATATGTCAACGAACTTGGAATTTATCTTTAAATGATGAGGCATTGAAGGATTTTATGCTTGGTGCGGTGGTGATCTGATTTGCATTATTAAAATCCTCTGGCCTTGAGAAGGAGAAGTTTCAGATGTTATTACAGAGATCAGGCTAGAGAAAATGAGGATCTGAAGGAAATGGTAGGCAACAGGATAGATTTGAGAATATTTAGGAGACGAAATCAACAAATTTAGCAATTGATTGAATATTGGTTTTCAGCATAGGTGCATAATGATGACATTCATCAAAAAATATTAATGGAGGGGCGCCTGGGTGGCTCAGTCGGTTGAGCGTCCGACTTCGGCTCAGGTCATGATCTGGCCGTCCGTGTTCGAGCCCCGCGTCCGGCCCTGTGCTGACAGCTCAGAGCCTGGAGCCTGTTTTGGATTCTGTGTCTCCCTCTCTCTCTGACCCTCCCCCATTCATGCTCTGTCTCTCTGTCTCAAAAATAAATAAATGTCAAAAAAATTAAAAATATATATATTAATGGAGAACATAAAATATATATCTCGAAAATGACTGAAGTTTTCCACCAAAATTATCTTTCAGAGAAGAATGACCTTATTACTGATGTACTTACAAAGCCTCTCATTCTACTAGTACTTCTTAAAAACTTTACATTGACTAGAAAGTAGTGATTGGTTTAAAAATATTTGCTTAGGAGCGCCTGGGTGGCTCAGTTGGTTAGGCCTCTGACTTCAGCTCAGGTCATGATCTCACAGCTCATGAGTTCAAGCCCAGAGTAGGGCTCCGTGCTGATAGCTCTGCTTTGGAATCTGTGTCTCCCTCTTTCCCGTGTAGAGCTCTGTGCTTCTGTGCTGATAGCGCTGCTTTGGAATCAATCTCCCTCTTTCTCTGTTTCTCTCTCTCTGTCTCAAAAATAAACATTTTAAAAAATGTATTTGCTCGGAAAGACCTCAACCAATGCCAAATTGGGAATTTGGGATACTTACGGAACAGAAGTCAACTGAAGGTATTTTTTTTTTTAAGAAAACAAAGAAATGTAACACAGTTACATATTTTATTAAGTCTGAACTCACAATTGCAAATGTTGCTTTAAAAAAAAAAAAAAAAAGCAAATTCCGGGCGCAAATTCCGGGCGCCTGGGTGGTTCAGTCTGCTCAGGTCATGATCTCACAGTTCGTGAGTTGAAGCCCCGCATCTGGCTCTATGCTGACAGCTCAGAGCCTGGAGCCTGCTTCCAATTGTGTGTCTCCCTCTCTCTCTGCTCCTCCCTGCTCACATGCTGTCTCTCTCTCAAAAATAAATAAAGATTAAAAAAAGATTATATTAAAAAAACACAAATTCTAGGGGCACTTAGCTGGCTTAGTAGAGCATGTGACTCTTGATCCTCTTGATCTTGGGGTAGTGAGTTCAAGCCCCACCTTGGGCATAAAGCTTACTTAAATAACAACAGGAAAAAAAAGCAACTCCTGAAGATGTCTATATGTACTTATATTGGGTAATCTCCTAGGGACAGTGTTAAGGAAGGAAAAAGTACAGTATGGTATGCTAGCTTTTGTATAAGAAAAAAATGAGTGAAAGAATGAGTGAAAGAAATGCAGTACATATATTTGCTTGTTTTTGCATAAAAAACACTTGAAGGGTAGGGGCCCCTGAGTGGCTCAAACGGTTAAGTGTCCGACTTTGGTTCAGGTCATAATCTCGCAGTTTGTGAGTTCAAGCCCCACGTTGGGCTCTGTGCTGACAGCTCAGAGCCTGGAGCCTGCTTCGGATTCTGTGTCTCCCTCTCTCTCTCTGCCCCTCCCTCACTTGTGCTCTCTCTCTCTCTCTCAAAAATAAATAGTGTAAAAAAAAAACACTTGAAGGGTAAATTAGAACTTAATAAAAGGGTAATTTGGGGTGTCTGGGTGGCTCGGTTGGTTGAGCAATTGACTCTTGATCTCAGCTCGGTTGTTGATCGCAAGGTTGTGAGTTCAAGACCCATGTCAGGCTCCAAGCTGGGTGTGGAGCCTACTTAAAAAAAAAAAAAAAAAAGTGGGGTGCCTGGGTGGCTCAGTGGGTTAAGCAACTGACTTCAGCTCAGGTCTTGATCTCATGGTTCATGGGTTCGAGCCCCGCATTGGGCTCTGTGCAGACAGCTCGGAGCCTGGAGCCTGCTTTGGATTCTGTGTCTCCCTCTCTCTGCCCCTTCCCCACTTGTGCTCTGTCTCTTCCTCTCTCTCAAAAATAAATAAAACGTAAAAAAAATTTTTTTGAATAAAAAAATTTTTAAAAAGGATAATTCTTCAGGGAAAAAGACAGCTTTTTTTTGATAACAGCTTTATTGACATATAATTCACATACCATATATTTCACCTATGTAAAGTGCTGAGTTTTCCTTTTTATAACCTTTTGCTTTTGAATCACAGAAGTGTTTCTTATATTCAAAAACTGAATCAAATCAGAAGGAAAAAATGCAAAAATTGAAAATAAATTGAAATAAATGAAACTGTGTAAATGAGAGAAATATAACCACTCAAACCAATAATAAGTGACATTTGAACACAGTGCTCTGACTATACATCATTAGTGGGATATATTCCAAGCACAAAAAGGACTGCAAAGAAATCTTATACTTTATGCAGTAGTTTTATTGTTAGTCTCAATAGTGTAATTTTGAAACTATTTCATGTATATTGTAAGATAAAGAAGTGTGTAATATGTTAATAATTTTAGGAACCAAGATACTTGGTGAAAGCAGCCACAGATAACATATAAACAAATTAATATGACTGTGTTTCAATAAAGCTTTATTTATAGAGACTGAAATTTGAATTTTATATTTTTTACCTGTCACAAAATATTATCCTTCTTTTGATTGTATTCCCAACCACTTAAAAATGTAAAAGCTATTCTTTGCTTATAGACCAAAATGTACAACACCAGTCAATGAGCAAGATTTGGTCCTTGGGCTGTAGTTTGCTGACACTGCTTTAAAGTCTCATCGCTTGGTACTCCCTCACAGGCACTATGCTTCCTACTGGCCCTACAAAACATTTTTTCTTTTTTTTAAAGATTTTATTATTTATTATTTTTTTTTATTTTTTATAATAAATTAATGTGGGGCTCAAACTCATGAACCATGAGATCATGACCTGAGCCAAAATCCAGAGCCAGACGTTTAACTGACTGAGCCACCCAGGCACCCCTAACCGAGACATTCTTTAAGAAGTTGGAGGACTTGCACTGTTAGTGATCAGTGAGATGATTGATTTAATGTGTTAACTTATCTAGGTCACAGGCCCATATGTTTGGTTACATATTCTTTCTGGTTATGTCTGTGATAATGTTTCTTCCTGAAATGGTTGAATGAATAAAGTAGATTGCCCTCAGGGGGACTGGGTGGCTCACTCGGTTAATGATCCGACTTGGGGTCAGGTCATGATCTCACGAGTTCCTGAGTTTGAGCTCTGCATCTGGCTCTGTGCTGATGGCTGGAGCCTGAAGCCTGCTTCAGGTCCTGTGTCTTCCTCTCTCTCTGCCCCTCCCCTACTACTGCTCTGTCTCTCACCCCCCCCAAAGTAAAAAAAATCTAAAAAAATTTTTTTTCATAAAAAATAGGGCACCTGAGTGGCTCAGCTGGTTAAGCATCCAACTTCTCAGGTCATGACCTTGTGGTTCTTGGGTTTGAGCCCCCATTGGACTCTGTGCTGGCAGATTAGAGCCTGGAGCCTGCTTCAGATTCTGTGTGTCCCTCTCTCTCTGCCCATTCCCCACTTTCACTCTGTCTCTCTCTCTCTCTCAAAAATAAACATTAAAAAAATCATTTAAATAAATAATAATAAATAAATAAATAAATAAATAAATAATAAAGTAGCTTGCCCTCACCACTGTGGGTATCATCCAATCAATTGGAGGTCTGAATAGAGCAACCAGGTGGAGGAAGAGAGAATTTACTCTGATTTAGATCTGGAACATTGATTTTCTCTTGCTCTGGGACTAGAACTTAGACCATTAGTGCTTCTGTGTTTCAGGTCTTTGGAATCAGACTAGAACTGCACCACTAACTTTCCTGGATCTCCAGCTTCCAGGTGGTAGATCATGGGACTTCCTAGACCTTGTAAGTTCATGAGTCAATTCCATATATGTCAAATATATATAATAGGATATTATAGGAAATATTTGTTTATACATAAGCATCTTGTATTGTTTCTGTTTCTCTGGAGAATCTTGACTACTACAACAGATTTCAAGACTCACTATAAAGCTACAATATTTATGACGATGTGGCATTACTGCAAGTATAGACAAATGGCCTAATGGAACAGAATGGAGAGTCTAGGAACAGAACCACACATACAGGGTTACTTGATTTATGATAAAGACAATAAAGGACTGTCTTCCAAGTGGGAGAGAAAAACCCAGCCACAATAGTTTCTCCAGCAATGAATGAGATGTGGCAATCAGGGGAAAGTGAAACATACCGAATGAGTAATGTCAGTCAAAAAACACCATGGCACAGAATATCAGTATTCTGACCAGGGCTCAGAGATGTGGCATATCAGTATGTGAAAACGAGGGCCCGAATTTATGTGGAAGGGAAAGTAGACTATGGTGAATATACAGATAAAAATAATGTGAGGCAACAAGCAACAATAAATATAACTGATAACATTCTATTTCTGAGAGACCAGACCAAAGACAAGGCATGGAGTGGACGATTCTTCTTTGGTCATTGTTTAGTGCAGTTTCATTTCCAAATCATGTATATAGTCTTTACAGTTCCTAGGGACAAGAATTTATTCTTTTACATAAAAATAAAAGGTGTCTTTTCAATAAAGGTGGAGAGCAACTGGATATCTATATGGAAATAAACCATGGATTACTTTTAAAAAATATTTTTAAAAAAGGGGTGTCTGAATGGCTTAGTCAGTATACCATGAGACTCTTGATCTTGGGATAGCAAGTTCCATTTGGCATATAAATAACTTAAAAAAATAATGTTAAAAAATTTACTGTGCTGTACTTCACACCATGCATAAAAATTAGTTTAAGACAGATTATAGATTTAAATGTAAAAGTTGGGGCACCTGAGTGGCTCACTCAGTTAAACAACTGACTGTTAATATCAGCTCACCATTTGTGAGATCAAGACTGCACTGGGCTCTGCACTAACAACACAGGGCCTGCTTGAGATTCTCTCTCTCTCTCTCTCTCTCTCTCTCTCTCTCTCTCTCTCTCCCTCTCTCCCTCTCTGCCCCTCCCCTACTCTCTCTCTCTCTCTCTCTCTCAAAATAAATAAATAAACATTTAATATAAATAAATAGAGGTACCTGGGTGGCTCAGTCAGTTGAGCATCCAATTTCAACTCAGGTCATGATCTCATGGTTCATGGGTTTGAGCCCCGCATTGGGCTCTGTGTTGACATCTGGGATCCTGGAGCCTGCTTTGGATTCAATGCCTCCCCCTCTCTCTGCCCCTGCCTCCCCCCCCCGCCACCCCCACACACACACTCTCTCTCTCTCTCTCTCAAAAATAAACACAAAAAAATTTTTTAATAATAATATAAATAAATAAATGTAAAAGTTAAATCATAAAGCTTCTAGAAAAAAATAGAAGGATTATAATTTAATGACATTGGTGTAGCCAAAAATTTTTTTTAAACAGGCCAAGAAAGTACTGACCATAAAACATTATTAAAATGAACTTTACTAAAAATTAAGAACTTCAGGTGGTGCCTGGGTGGCTCAGTTGGTTAATTGGCCAACTCTTGATCTTGGCTCAGGTCATGATCTCGAGGTTCATGAGATCAAGCCTCATGTTGGGCTCAGTGCTAATGGTGCGGAGCCTGCATGGAATTCTCTATCTCTCCCTCTCTCCCTGCCCCTCTCCTGCTTGCGTGCATGCTCTCTCTTTCTCACTCTCTCTCTCTCTCTCTCAAAAATAAATGAACTTTAAAAAAATTAAGAACTTTAGTTCAACAGATATCATTAAGATAGTAAAAAGGGAAGCTACTGTAAAGAGGAAAGTCTTCCTCTTTACCTTGTAGGTTCATAACTGCATCTATGAAATAAACTGACAAAAGGCAGATTAACAGGATAAAAGGAATACAAATTTATTTGTTTATTTATTTATTACAAACTCACTGATTTTAATATCATATGCATCACAGTGTCATCACGGGGGGGGGGGGACTGTATACCCAAGAAAGCAGTGAGCTGTGAAAAAATTTTTTTAATGTTTATTATTTTTGAGAGAAAGAGACAGGCAGAGAGCAAGCAGGGGAGGGGCAGAGAGAGAGGAGACACAGAATCGGAAGCAGGCTCCAAGTTCTGAGATGTCAGCACAGAGCCCAACATGGGGCTCAACCTCACAGACCGTGATATCATGACCTGACCTCAACCTGAATTGAGACGGACACTCAAGTGACTGAGCCACCCAGTCGCCACCCTATGAAATCTTGTATACCATCTTGCTAGGGGAAGGTTGAAGGGGTATGTAAACTTTTAGGGGAGAGTCAATGAGTTTTAGGAAAGATGAATAAACCCTTAGTAGTAGATAGTAGGGTAGTTTGTGACAAAATGTATCTGGGTATGGTGTAGACTTCTAGTCTCCTCTTCTGTGTTAAGATTCAATCTTCCCTGACCGATGAAACTCCCAGGAAGGCGATTTACGACAGTTGAGTTCCTTTTGGAGGATCTGTCTCTAGGCAGATAAAGGGAGTTCAGAGAAAGCCTCTCCCTGCATTTACTGTTTTTCAAGTGCCCTACAGCTCAAAATAATCAATATACCAGAGCAGTATATTTTAGGGTGGAATGTCCTAGGCTTCTTCACTACCAACCATGGGAAGATATTTATAATACATATATCTGACAAAGAATTAAATCCAGAATACTAAACAAAACAACAAGCCACACTCACACCCATAAATCAATAACAAAAAGATGACCCGATTTTTTTTTAATGGGCAAAAAAACTACACCAACAGTATACCCATATGACAACTAAGTAGTTAAAGACATACTAACATTCTTGCTCATCAGGGAAATGCATTTTCAAACAATGAGATACCTCTACAACCCAACCAGTCTGGCTAAAATTAAAAAAAGTCTGAGATGGGAATGCAAACTGGTGCAGCCACTCTGGAAAAAAGCATGGAGGTTCCTCAAAAATTAAAAATAGAACTACCTTACAAGCCAGCAATTGCACTACTAGGTATTTATCCACGAGATACAGGTATGCTGTTTCAAAGGGACACATGCACCCCCATGTTTATAGCAGCAGTATCAACAATAGGCAATGTATGGAAAGAGCCCAAATGTCCATCGGTGGACGAATGGATAAAGAAGATGTGGTATATATATACAATGGAGTATTACTCGGTGATCAAAAAGAATGAAATCATGCCATTTGCAACTACGCAGATGGAACTAGAGGGCATTACGCTAAGCGAAATTGGTCAGTCAGAGAAAGACAAATATCATATGACTTCACTCATATGAGGCATTTAAGATACAAAACAGATAAACATAAGGGAAGGGAAGCAAAAATAATATAAAAGCAGGGAGGGGGACAAAACAGAAGTGACTCTTAAATACAGAGAACAAACAAAGGGTTGCTTGGAAGGGTTGTGGGAGGGAGAATGGGCTAAATGGGTAAGGGGCACTAAGGAATCTACTCCTGAAATCATTGTTGCACTATATGCTAACTAACTTGGATGTAAATTAAAAAATAAATAATTTTTTTAATTCCAAAAAAATAATAAATAAATACAAAACTTCTGTTACTGTGGGAAATTAGACACATAGAAATGATCTTAAAATTTATAGATGCACATTTTTCAAAATAAAGATACAAGGATCCAGTGGAAATTAAGGACTACAATGTTTGCTCAGAATGTTATTAATCACAGTTAACATAATAGTGTTACAGAATGTACTAGTGAACAGAGAAAAGAAGAAAAGAACAAACTGATGATAATGGTGTGACTGTAAATGAAGACACTTGTATATAATCAACATCCTTTTCCATAAATGTATATGTAATAAAGACAAAATAAATAGTTTAAGTTATAAGGGGGAAAAAAGTCTGAGAATAACAAGTATCAACAAAGAAACAGAATAAGTGAAACTTTCACACTTTCCTAATGATGGTGAGAATTGTTGCAACCATTTTGGAAAACTGTTTAACATTATTTACCACAGCTTGTGTTTAAAATAACCAGCCTTGGGGCACCTGGGTGGCTCAGTCGGTTGAGCGTTTGACTTCAGCTTAGGTCATGATATTGCGGTTTGTGAGTTTGAGCCCTGCATCAGGCCCACTGCTGTCAGCAGATCCCACTTTGGATCCTCTGTTCCCCCTCTCTCTACCCCTCCCCTGATCACTCGAGTGCTCTCTCTCTCTCTCTCTCTCTCTCTCTCAGAAATGAATAAACATTATGGGGCACCTGGGTGGCTCAGTTGGTTGAGCCTCTGACTTCAGCTCATGTCATGATCTTATGGTTCATGGGTTTGAGCCCTGTGTCGGGCTCTGTGCTGAAATCTCAGAGCCTGGAGCCTGCTTCAGATTCTGTCTCTCTCTCTCTCTCTCTCTCTCTCTCTCTACCCCTCCCCAGCTTGCTCTCTCTCTCTCTCTCTCTCTCTCTCTCAAAAATAAACATTTTTTAAAAATTTAGAAATGAATAAACATTAACATTTAAGTCAGTCAAAGACAAATACCATATGATTTCACTCATATGTGGAATTTAAGATACAAACAGATGAACATAGGCAAGGGAAGCAAAAATTGAGAGGAAGACAAACCATAAGAGACTCTTAAATACAGAGAACAAACTGAGAGTTTCTGGTGAGGCATTGGGTGGAGGATGGGTTAAATGGGTGATGGGCATTAAGGAGGACACTTGTTGAAATGAGCACTGGGTGTTAACATATAAGTGATGAATCACTAAATTTTATTCCTGAAATCATTATTACACTATATGCTAACTAACTTGGATTTAAATATTTAAAATTAATTAATTAATTAAAAAAAAAAAAAACCCATTCGGAAAAAAAAAAAAAAAACAAAACAGCTTACGACCCCACAATCCCATTCTTGATTATATACCCAAGAGCTATGTGTGTTTTGTACATCAAGAAGCATATATCATGATATTTATAAAGGCTTCATTCATATTCATAACAGCTGTGACTGGGAACAACCTAAATGTTCATCAATACGAGAAAGAAAAGGGGTGCCTGGGTGGCTCAGTTGGTTAAGCATCTGACTTTGGCTCAGGTCATGATCTCACAGTTCATGAGTTCAAGGCTTAGGTCATGATCTCTCACGGCTCATGAGTTTGAGCCCCAAGTCTGCTATCAGCACAGAGGTTTCTTTTGGATCCTCTGTCCCTCTCTCTCTGCCACTCCCCTGCTCTCTACCCACCCCCCAAAATAATGAAACATTTAGGGGCGCCTGGGTGCCTCACTCAGTTATGCATCTGACTTGGGTTCAGGTCACAATCTCATAGTTCATTAATTCGAGCCTCTCATGGGGTTCTGTGCTGACAGCTCAGGGGCTGGAGGCTGCTTAGGATTCTATGTCTCCCTCACTCTCTGCCCCACCCCCACTCATACCCTGTGCCTCTGTCTCAAAAACAAACATTAAAATTGTTTTTAATTCACAAAAATTAAAAATACACATTTTTAAAAGAAAAAGTATATTTAAAAATTTTTTGATATTTATTTATTTATTTATTATAAAAAATGTTTATTTATTTTTGAGAGAGACAGAGAGAGAGACACACATTGCAAGTGGGGAAGAGGGAGAGAGAGAGGTAGACACAGAATCTGAAGCAGGCTCCAAGCTCTGAGCTGTCAGCACAAAACCTAATGCGGAGCTTGAATTCACAAACCACAAGATCATGATCTGCGCCAGAGTTCGATCCTTAACCAACTAAGCCACCCAAGCAACTCAAAAAGAAAAAGCACATTTAAAAAAAATAAGAGAAAGAAAAACATAAATTGTGTTATAACAGACACAGATAATGCATACTGTGTGATTTCATTTATAGGAAGTTCAAGACCAGGCGAAACTAATCAATGGTCATATTGATAATGTTAAAAGATAAACTGAGATATATTAACATTTTTAAGGGTTTATTTAAGCAAAAATCTGAGTCAGGCAGCATCCAATCTAGAAAATGAAAAAGAACTCTGAGGAGCTATATAAAATGAAGAACTTTCATAGGCAAAAGAGAGTAGAAACAAGGAAGTTGTACTGGTAAAAAAATCAAATGGGTATTGCAGTTACTTTCCTCAGGGATTGGCAGGAGACTTTCAGGCAGATTACCTACTAGTGCTAATCAGGCAGATTACCTACTAGTGCTAATCCTGACTGAATGGTTTAAAACTCCATTTCTGGGCATGCTGAAGTGTAATTAAGTCTTGGTTTAGTGAAGTAGAGCTTTGCATAAGCACCTCCATTTTGGGATCTGTTGTCTTGGTTTTTTAAATTTTTTTTAATTTAAAATATTTTTAAGTTTTTATTTATTTATTTTGAGAGAGAGAGACAGAGCGAGCAGGGGAGGGGCAGAGAGAGAGGGAGAGAATCCCAAGCCGACTGCACTGTCAGCACAAAGCCCCATGTGGTGCTCCAACTCACAAACCATGAGATCATGACCTGAGCTGAAACCAAGAGTCGGTCTGTTGTCTTGTTTTTAACAATAGTAAACGTGGGGGTAATTGGTTAAAGAATTTGGACTGTGAGAGGGGTGCCTGGGTGGCTCAGTCGGTTAAGCATCCAATTTTGGCTCAGGTCATGATCTCATGGCTCGGCTCATGGGTTCAGGACCCATGTCAGGCTCTGTGCTGACAGCTCAGAGCCTGGAACCTGCTTTGGATTCTGTGTTTCCTTTTCACCCTGCCTCTCCCCTGCTCATGCTCTCTCTCTCTCTCTCAAAACGAAATAAACATTAAAAAGAAAAAAAAAATGGGGCGCCTGGGTGGCGCAGTCGGTTAAGTGTCCGACTTCAGCCAGGTCACGATCTTGCGGTCCGTGAGTTTGAGCCCCGTGTCGGGCTCCGGGCTGATGGCTCAGAGCCTGGAGCCTGTTTCCGATTCTGTGTCTCCCTCTCTCTCTGCCCCTCGCCCGTTCATGCTCTGTCTCTCTCTGTCCCAAAAAGAAATAAACGTTGAAAAAAAAATTTTTTTTTAAAAAAAAGAAAAAAAAAAGAATTCAGGCTGTGAGAAATGCATGGCTATTAATATGCTTTGGAAATTCTCCCAGATATTTTGGAAACATATCATAGGTGAGGCTCTGTGGAAAAAGAATGGACTTTTCCCAGAAGAGAGATTCACTTGATGGAGGAGCCTTTCTCAGAGCAGGGCAGAGAAAAGAGTGATTGAGACATAAAAGAATAGGGCTAGCAACAAGGGTCTCCATGAAAAGCTTACTAGAGAAATAGCATCTAATGTGTAATTTCTTTGACTTTTCTCTAAATCTGTGATAAAACCTATTATATTACTTTCGACCCTGAGCTCATATCCCATTTTCTCCAGAAGTGTTTGCTGTTTTCCAGGTTGACTTGGCAGATAAGCTATTTGTATTCTCATAGCACCTTCTCCCTAAATCTCTATGGGAACCCTTTGTGATACTATCCCTTAGGTGTCTGCCTTCACCATAAGACTGAGAATCCTTTAAGGTCTGGGCCCCTGTCTGTCATCTTTACATTGAGTATGAGAATTAGGAACAGTTGAAACCAGAAAATCTTGAGAGAGAAAGAAATTTTTTTTTTTTGCCTCTTATGGACATTTACCATTAAATATGAATAAAGAAAGGTCTATAGTAGGTATTGAATAAGCTAACTGGGTAGTCAATGTTTATGGAAGGAACTGATAATTTAGCAAGGAATTCATTATTGAAAATAATGATGAGAGGGACTTGGTTTCTTCTAATTCTCAATGTGACCGCTTGTTTTATGTATGAAATCACGGGATGCCTTGGGGGCTCAGTCAGTTGAGTGTCGTCTGCCTTCGGCTCAGATTATGATCTTCAGGTTTGTGGGGCTGGGCTTGCACTGAGGGCTCAGAGCCTACTTTGAATTCTCTGTCTCTCTCTCTCTCTGCCCCTCCCCTGTTCGTGCTGGTGCTCTCTCTCTCTCTCTCCCCCTCAACAATAACCATTAAACTTTTTTAATATATGAAATCACAGCTGTTGGGGAAAACAATTAAAAACAAAATCTCTTCCAAACCCAGAAAATTTCTCCATGAAGGCAGAGAAAGGTAACAATTTTATTACTGAATTAGCATAAAACCAGAATGTGATGCACATCACAGACAATCCCCTAAAGAGGTTGCAAAGACAGAAATTTCACCCTTTTATATAGTGTTAAAAGATACACCAAGGCTTAATAAAAATTTTAAGAGTGGGGGAAGGGGTGCCTGGGTGGCTCAGTGGGTTAAGTGTCTGACTTAGGCTCAGGTCATGATCTTACTGTTAGTGAGTTGAGCTATCAACACAGAACCTGCGTTGGATCCTCTGTCCCTCCCTCTCTCTGACCCTCCCCTGCTGCTCGTTCTCTCTTTCTCTCTCTCTCTCTCTCCCTCAAAATAAATAAAATAAACATAAAAAAATTTATTAAAAAAAAAAGAGTTGGGTTGCCTGAGTGGCTCAGTTGGTTAAACAACCAACTCTTTTTTTGTCCTTAAGTTTATTCATTTTTGAGAGAGAGAGAGAGAGAGAGCACAAGCAGGGGAAGGGCAGAGAGAGAGAGAGAAATGCAGAATCCAAGGCAGGTTACAGGCTCTGAGCTGTCATCACAGAGCCTGATGCAGGGCTTGAACTCAAGAGCTGTGAGATCATGACCTGAGCCGAAGTCGGTCACTTAACCGACAGAGCCACCCTGGCACTCCAAGCATCCAATTCTTGATCTCAGCTCAGGTCTTGATCAAAGAGTCATGAGTTCAAGTCCTGTATTGAGCCCCACAAACAGTGCAGAGCCTACTGAAAAAATAGAAAAAATAAAATAAAAATTTAAGGGTTTATTTGAGCAAAAATCAATCCAAATTAGGCAGTGTTAAACCAGAAGTAGTACTCTGTGACAGAAGCCGAGAGAAAAATTTATACAGGAAGTATAGATGCAAAGAAAGGAATTGGATTTGCTATAGCTCAAAGCTGGGTTGGCTGTTTGTGATTGTCTTTAGTGTTTGATTTCCTAACCTTCAGGCATTCACCAGACTTAGATTTTGATTTGCTTAGGAAGGCTACCAAGGCATTAGAGCCACCTCAGTCTCATGGCCTGTTTGTTTAATTAACTTAACAATAGCCAAGTGGCTATAATCCATTATATAAGGTAGGTTTTGCAATTCAGAGTCAGGTGACAAGTTAGGTCCATCTCCCCAGAAATTGGGCGACTGAGCATTATCTTCCTTGGCGATGATTTTGTCACAAAGAGATGGCTCCCAGGTCCTTAAGGAAAAATTCCTGAGTTGTAAAACTGGCAAGAGGCTTATTTTAAAAAAAATATACATGTATTTGAAAAGAGCTGGAAAGAAGAGAAAGAAATTCTGAAAGAAAAGAATGAAGTGGAGAGAGGAGGAGTTTCCTCCCTTGTTTTCAAGGAAAATTAAGCCTCTTAATTTGTATATGCTCTTACACAGTTTATAAGTAGATAGAGAAATCAGTGCAACAGTTTCCCCCCGCCTTTTTTAAAGATTTCATTTTTACGTAATTTCTACCCCCAATGTGGGGCTCAAACTCACAACCTTGAGATTAAGAGTCACACACGCTACCAACTGAGCTGGCCAGGTGCCCCTGGTACAACAATTTCTAAACGTGTTATTTTTTATAATTTGCACAAGTGATTTAATTAAATTGCTCCTGGTTTTCTCAGTCATCCTGGAAAGGTTGAACATTTATTAAATGCATATTGTGTATGAGAAAAGTATGTCAGCACTGTGTGATATGGCACTTCCTGTGTTCCTAGAGTATTTATTGACTCTGGGAGACAGACACAGAATCAGAACTTCTAGAGAAAAACTGAGGCTTTGGAAGGTTAAGTCACTTAACCTAGGTCACACAGCTAGTTAATGGAAAAGTACAACTAATGGCTGAGGTCCTTAGATACTGTTTCAGGGCTCTTTCAACTTCAAAGAACACTTCTGATATCCTAATGAGACACAAATAATTTTTTTTTAATATTTTACTTTTAAGTAGTCTCTATACCCAATATTTTATTTTTAAGTAATCTTACAATCCCAATATCAAGAATTGCATGCTCCAGGGGCGCCTGGGTGGTTTAGTCGGTTAAGCGTCCGACTTTGGCTCAGGTCATGATCTCGCGGTTTGTGGGTTCGAGTCCTGCATCGGGCTCTTTCCCGACAGCTCCAAGCCTGGAGCCTGCTTCGGATTCTGTGTCTCCCTCTCTCTCTGCCCCTTCCCTATTCATGCTCTGTCTCTGTCTCTCAAAAATAAATAAACATTGAAAAAAAAAAAAAAAAAAGAATTGCATGCTCCAGCAACTGAGCCAGCCAGGTGCTCCTGAAGCACAAATAATTTTTTGACTGCAATAATTTGAAGTTAAAGAAGAGTGCCTGGGTGGCTCAGTCGGTGTAGCATCCGATTTTGTTTTAGCTCAGGTCTTGATCTCAAGGTTTGTGGGTTCAAGACCCTTGTGGGGCTCCACACTGTGCAGAACCTGCCTGGGACTCTCTCTCTCTCTCCCCCCACCTCTCCCACTCATTCTCTCTCTCTCTTCCTCTCTCAAAATAGATAAATAAACTTAAAAAAAGAAAAAGAGCACCTGGGAGAAATGAGAACTCTTACCCCTGATGTGTCCTGAGTTCTGAGTCCCACAATTTTTTAGTTTTTATTTACATTTTCTGTATTCATTAGAAAAACTTACAGAACAATAAAAACATTTATTAATGAAATATTATTAGGTAAATATCATTGTAACTGCCACACAGGTCATGAAATCAAACTTACAAGCTTTTCTATACGCCCTACCCCAAACACAGCCCCTCTCCTCCAAACAAAAACTACTATCCTGACTGTCAGGGTAAAAACTCCCTTGCATTTTGTTATGGTTTGATTAACCAAGTGTGCATTTCTAGGCACTACAATTTAGTTTTGCCTGTGTTATAAAAATTTGCTAAGTGTCATAAGTCTCAGTCTTAGTTCAGGCTGCTAGAACAAAATATCACAGACTGGTGGCTTAAACAACAAACATTTATTTTTCACAGCTCTGGAGGCTGAGAGGTTAAGGTCTAAGGTTAAGGTGCCGGGAAATTCCGTGCCTGGTGAGAGCTCTCTTCCTGGTTTGTAGGTAGCTGCCTTCTTACTGAATGCTCACATGGCAGAAAGAAAGGTTAGGCTCTGGTTTCTTCTTGCAAGGGCACTAATCCCTTTATTGGTGCTCCACCCTCATGACTTTACCTAAAGCTAATTACTTCCCAAAGGCCTTGCCTCCAAATACCAAATACCTTGCCTCCAAATACCATTAATTTTGGAGGACACAAACATTCAGTCTGTAGCAGTCTCATAATTCAGTTTCCCCTCTCATACCTTTCTTTTCCTTTTTATTTATTTTTTTGTTCTTGTTTTTTAATATTTTATTTTTAAGTAATTTCTACATCCAACATGGAGCTTGAACTCAGAACCCTGAGGTCAAGGATTGTGTGTTCTACCAAATGAGCCAGCCAGGTTCCCCAGCCTTTCTTTCTTTCTTTTTTTTAACATTTATTCATTTTTGAGAGACAGAGCATGAGTGGGTGAGGGGCAGAGAGAGAGAGACACAGAATACTAAGTAAGCTCTAGGCTCTGAGCTGTCAGCACAGAGCCTGATGTGGGGCTTGAACTCACAAACCGCAAGATCATGACGAGCCAGTCAGATACTCAACTGACTGAGCCACCCAGGTGTCCCCCCTTACTTTTTCTTTAAATTCATCTCTTTAGGGGCACGTGGCTGGCTCAGTCGGTTAAGTGTCTGACTCTTGATTTTGGCTCCAGTCATGATCTTGAGGTTTGTGAGTTTGAGCCCTGAGTCAGGCTCAGCAGTGACAGTACAGAGCCTGCTTGGGATTCTCTTTCCTCTCTCTCTTCCCCTCTCTCCTGTGGGCACCTGTGTGTGCACACATGCACTGTCTCTTTCTCTCAAAATAAATAAATTAATTGAAAAAAGTAAGTTCATCTCTTGAAAAATTGTGTTTTTGTCTTGTATACTCTCCCAACAGTCTGGATTTTGCTGATTATATATTCATGGTGCAGTTTATTTTATTTATTTTTTTTTCAACGTTTATTTATTTTTGGGACAGAGAGAGACAGAGCATGAACGGGGGAGGGGCAGAGAGAGAGGGAGACACAGAATCGGAAACAGGCTCCAGGCTCTGAGCCATCAGCCCAGAGCCCGACGCGGGGCTTGAACTCACGGACCGCGAGATCGTGACCTGGCTGAAGTCGGACGCTTAACCGACTGCGCCACCCAGGCGCCCCTCATGGTGCAGTTTAACATATTTCTCTGTTCTTTATTTTCTGCATATTGGCAGCTAGATCTCGAGATTTGATACTTTTGAGAAGACTATTGGTGGTATTATGTTCTTTTTATTTTTAATTTTTTTTAAGTTTATTTATTTTTGAGGGGGCTGCAGAGAGGCAGAGACAGAGAGGGAGAGAGAATCCCAAGCAGCTCTGCACTCAGTGCGGACCAAAGGTGGAGCTTGATTTCATAACTGTGAGATCATCACCTGAGTCGAAATCAAGAGTTGGACACTTAAGCCACGCACTGAGCCATGCAGGTGCCCCCAAAGGTAACCAGTTTTTTAAAAATATTATTATGTAGTCATGGATTTAAACATATATAACGTGTCAATTCATCGCAATTGTTATCTTCATTGAAGCTCAAATTGTACCATCATTGGTCAGCGAGATCTCTTTAAGTTGGTACTGTAAAGGAGGAAAAGAAATAACTTTCCTTACCCATTTTGGGTTCTCTGGCTTGGGCCTGATAAAATACATTAAAAAGAGACAGATTAACAAGAGAAAAACATAAATTTATTAACATGTGCATCATGCATACACATAGGAGGACTCAGATCAGTAACTCAAATAGTTAAAACCTGGGCTTATATAGCATCTTAAAAAAAGAACAATAAATTTTTAGAGAAGTGACAAAACAAAGGAAAAGAACTTTGAGTTTCTGGAGGTGGCAAATTGTGAGAAGGCAAATATATGGGGAAACTAATGGTGGATAACAGACAGTTTTAGCAAAGTTTGTTATATAGTTTCTTCTGCTGCTCTCTCTGTGCTAATAAAGGTCTACAGTTGTAGAGAAGGGAAGGGGAGACACTCTTAAAAACTTATATCCTGCTTACAGGCAAAGAGGAGGGCAGAGAGTTTCTGGATCTGCTTTTCCTCAATTGTGTTCAGTTCAAGAAAGCTTATAGATCTTCTAGAAAAAGCAGCAATAGATTTGTAAAGAAATGACAAGGCAAAAGAGGTTTGAGCTAGAGGCAGTAAATTGTAGGCAAGCAACTAGGAGACTTAGGGAGGGAAAATTAGTGGAAGATAAGGATTATTTTAGTAAGTTTGTTTGTACAGACCCATTTGGTGTCAATTACCAGTCTCAGGTGGTAAGTACCTTCTTTTATTCCTTGTAAAGTCGGGGGGGGGGGGGCGCAGGGCACTTTTCTCATGGGAAATTTTATGCCTTGCTATATGTAGAAAAGGGAGGCATGGTCAGAGAGCCCTTCCTGCATCTTCTATTTCAAAGGGTCTTTACCTCAAAATAATCAATATACCAACGTGGCATAGTTTAGGGTGGCATGTTCCAAATTCCTTCATGCCTAAGTGGTATATTCTGCTACTGTTTAGTACCTGAGTCCTTTTGACATGACCCTAGTAGTCTTTTTGAAAATAGATATTATTTTACCTTTTATTATTGAAACTTTTCTACTCAAAAGTAGAAAGAGTATAATGAACTCCCTTCACTCAACATCTAGTTTCATTAATTATCAATATATTGCCAATCTTGTTTCATCTGTACCTACACATATCCTATTCCTTGCTGATTAGTATAACTTTATTTTTAGAGCTTTTCCTTTTTGTTTTTTTAAGTAGGCTCCACACTCACTGCAGACCCCAGTGTGGGGTTTGAACTTAACGACCCTGAGATCAAGACCCTGATGCTCAACTGACTGAGCCACCCAGGCACCGCTAAAGGTTTTCTGAGGTTTAACTTATATACCATAAAGTTCGTTCATTGTAGGTGAGCAATTCAATGACTTTATTCCATTTATAGAGTTATGCCACCATCACCGCAATACAGTCTTGGAACATTTCTATCACCCAAAAATGTTGCCTTATGGTTGCTTGAGAAAGGTCATAAGAAAGGGTGTGTAGAGGAGGAAAAATAATTTTTCCTTTACCCTTCTAAGTTCTTGGGTAAGACCACTGTCATATAAGACTGATTAACAAGAAAACAACAACACATAATTTTATTAACAAGTGCACTTCACATATATATGGGATATACCCAGGGGTAAAAATGAGTAATTCCTCAAATGTGGGTAATTTTTCATCCATTGTGCTATGTCCTCAGGGAACCCTCTTGATCTTCTTGGGAATTTTAGAAACATTATTTATGTGGAAACGTTTTTTGCCCACCTCCACAGTTCCCTAGTTCTGGAAGTCCTGGGCTTGAGTTTGAGTTCCCCCAGAAGCTAACATTCAAACCCTAGGGGAAAAAATTCAAATTCAAATACATTTTTTAAAAATTTTATTTTTATGTAATCTCTTCACCCAACATGGGGCTTGAACTCACAACCCCGAGATCAAGAGTCACAGGCTCCACCAACTGAGCCAGTCAGGCATCCCTCAAATACCTTCTTAAAATATTGACTCATGGTATACACTTGCTATTAGAGATCTACCCCCCTTTAAAAACACTTTTTAGGAATATAATTTACACAAGGTGCACAAATCTTGTGTACAATTTTTTGCTTTTTAAAATTTATCTACCAGAGTAACACCACCAAGAGGAAGATAAGGAAACATTTCCATTACCATAGCATGTTCTCTCAGGTTCCTTGGTTGGCAACACTTCTCATAGCAACCGTTAGCTTGACTTTGTCATTATTTTGGCTTGTTCTTGAACATCACAAAAATGAACTTTCAGGTTCTCTTCTACTCCACCCTTTTAAATGACGTCGTAATATATAATATATATGCCCTACTTTACTTAAATATTCCCTAACTGAACACTTATTTCCAATATTTATATTTTTCAATTTTTTTTTTCAACGTTTATTCATTTTTGGGACAGAGAGAGACAGAGCATGAACGGGCGAGGGGCAGAGAGAGAGGGAGACACAGAATCGGAAACAGGCTCCAGGCTCTGAGCCATCAGCCCAGAGCCCGACGCGGGGCTCGAACTCACAGACCGCGAGATCGTGACCTGGCTGAAGTCGGACGCTTAACCGACTGCGCCACCCAGGCGCCCCTCCAATATTTATATTAAGGATGCTGCAAGGTGGGGCGCTTGGGGTTAGCTCAGTCCTAAGCCTCCGACTTCCTGAATTCCACCCCTGCATCAGGCTCTGTGGTGACAGCTCAGAGCCTCGAGCCTGTTTCCCTGCTTGGGATTCTGTATCTCCCTCTGTCTCTCAAAAATAAATAAACATTAAAATAATTAAAAAAAAAAAAAAAAGAATGCTGCAAGGGGGGGGTGCTGGTCATACTTGGGAATTTCAATAGGAGGGAGGCACGGTGGGCTGAGGATCACATGCCGCTACGGGCTCCCTCAGTTCCGGGCCTAGTAGAATCTCCTGTCTCGCTGTCCCGCCACACCTTGTCTCCGGGACCTACCATCACTGCAATGGTCGGACCCGAATCACGATATCGATGCCCGCTTCAAACGTCCTCCCGGAACTGGGGCGGTAGTGACTCCAGCTGTTTCCGCTGCTGAGGGGGCGGGGCTGGGGCCGCCCTGCCGTGGCGGTCGTGGTCGAGGGCTGATGACGTAGGGCGCCGCGTGCTCCCCCACGTGTGCTGCAGTTCTCCCGGTGTCTGCGGGGCAGCCGTGGCTGGTTTCCCCGGGGGCGTAGTTGCTGGCACCTCCAGCGCGGGACCTCGGTGGCTCGGGGGTTCCGAGCGCTAAGTAGGGAGCGCTGATGACCGCCGGGGGCGGCGGGTCTGCGGTCATGGAGCACCTTTTCCTAGAGGTGGCGGCCGCGCCGCTGCGCTTACTCGCTGCCAAGAACGAGAAGAGCCGCAGCGAACTGGGCAGGTTCTTGGCCAAGCAGGTAAAAGAAGGAGGGAGAGGGAAAACGCCGGGCCGCCCCCGGCCGCCCCCCTCGCGCGTGCCCTGCGACCCTGAGTGAGACGCGCAACTTTAAGGGAGGGGAGAAGCGGCGTTCTGTCACCCTGGCCCCCTCCGCAGGGCTGGTCCGGGGCGGAGACGTCCGCGCGTGTTTGAGGAAATTGGAAGAAGCCTTTTGTGTGTATCTGAGAGACCCTTCCATTCTCCTCCAACCTACCTCTGTCTCCTCTCTGTAGCAGACGTGGCCTTCCGAAAGAAATGTGGTTTGTTTTTCTGTAATTGAAGTTCTATCTCTGCCCGCTTGACGTGTATTAACTTAAGTGTGCCAAGTCTAGCCACCCCTGTTAGTCTGGGTGACTGTTTTTCTTTTCTGCTCCATCCTTTAGTTGTGGCCGGCTGACACGTATTGATTGCGTTCCTGCTTTGCGTGAGGCACTGTATGGTTCTGTGAGGAGACAGAGAAATTCGTTATGGTCTCTGCCCCCAGGGAACTTAGCGTCTATTTTTGGAGACCGTTCATAAACACAGAAAACAACTGAAGGACAAAGCAAGACAGCTAATGCTGTGTGACATTAACCGTAGAGACTATGATGTGGATTAGAATTTTCTAAGAAATGGGGTTTTGGCCTTTTAAGAGCCTTCTCTCAACTCCCTGCTAAGTTGAGAACCTTTATCATGCATTTTCTTTTCACGTTGCATTTTAATTTCCCATTTTATGCTTCCCCACTCCCAATATCTCTGAACTTCTAGAGAGTAGAAAATGTGTTTAGTTTATTTTTTTTCCTTCTAACTCCCGTATCTAGAACTTATTTATTCAGTCACGAATGCATTGTGTACACATATATCCTTTTGCCCAGGAAGCGACGGGAGTATTTTGGGTCTGGAGCTGCAGAGAACTAACATGAGAGGCATTTCTGTTTGGTGAAAACAAATTGAGCATGTAAAGGGCAGGGGGAGGGGGAGAAGAGGGGTGGGAGAGAAGGTCAGAGATACCCTGGGGCCTCTGAGCCCCAGTGAAGGGAATCACTAAACATGGTGAGCTGGTGAAAGAGAAGTGAGTTTTGGTGGGCTGGACTAAGTAAGGAAAGAGATCATCACTTTGTATGAGCTGAGCTTTTGGTGACAGTCCTGAGTTATGGATTGTTGATAGATGTATTTTTCTGTAAGTGGGTGTTAGAATTTAGAGCAGAGGTTCTGAAACTAGGGATCATAGACCAGCAACAGGGGTTTTGTGTTTCCTTACCACTGTAATTGGGTGTAACATAGATGTTTATGTACTGGGGGTAGGGAGGGGAAATGGTTTATAGCCTTTATTGGATACAGTTTTAGAGAATCTGACAGGTGTGAGAATCACTCATGTGAATTCTGAGATTGTATAGAAGTAGTATTAGACTTGAAAGCTACTAGAAAGTTCATTTGAATTAAGGAGATTGGGACACCTTTGCTTCTCCCTTTTTTGTGTGTCACATTGTCAGATTCTCTCCTGAGATGTCTTTCGGTTTGTTCCTTACCATTTTCATGATTAATTTCAAACCTTTCACTCAGAAGACTTGATTGTGTTGCCATTCTGTATTTATCCTATTTTTTGGAAACAAAGCAATTTTTATGGGAAAGCAAAGCCTTTTGAAACATGATTCTCATTGCAGTTGGGATCTGAAGTAAGAATTCTTTAGGATTGTGGGTTTTTTTGTTTTGTTTTGTTCTTTATCTCAGCTGGTGACAGCAACTTCTGCCTATCCACTTTAGAGAACTGAGTGTCCTCACTCTTCTCACTTCTTTCCCTTCACATATGGCCAAGTCTTCCGTGTTTTATTTACTCAGTATTGAATCTATTACTTCCTTTTCATCCCTATTGTCACCACCATCCTACAGTTCTGACTCCATTCCAGTGTGGGTTTTCCAACACCTCCAAGCAATTCTCAGACACAAACCGG
Source organism: Herpailurus yagouaroundi (assembly GCF_014898765.1). Taxonomy (NCBI): domain Eukaryota; kingdom Metazoa; phylum Chordata; class Mammalia; order Carnivora; family Felidae; genus Herpailurus; species Herpailurus yagouaroundi. The sequence goes on along the minus strand of NW_024412394.1, from coordinate 49,275,939 downwards.
GTGTCTTATAATTTAACTCAATTCTGACACTGTCTACTTGGAGATAACATGAGATCCCACGTGTTAAGGGCTGAGTCTTTCAAAACTGCCCTCCCCACCTCTGAATGCCATTTGAAAGTCCAGGTTGTCACCTGTACTTCTGACCAACTGGCTGTGGGTTCTCTACAACCCCCTCCTTGGGTTTGATTAATTTGCTAGAGTGGCTCACAGAACTCAAACATTTTACTTACTAAATTACTGGTTTGTTATGAAAGGATAGAATTCTGGAACTGCCAGATGGAAGAGATGCATAGGGACAAGGTATGTGAGGAGTGCAGCTTCCATGCCCTCTCCAGAGGTGACACTTTCTCCACATATCCATATTTTTACCAACCTGGAAGCTCTCCTGACCAAGTCCCTTTGGGTTTTTATGGAGGCTTCATTACATAGGGTATAATTGTTGAAAACTTTAGCCATTGGTGTTGGAATTCATTGACCAACCCTTGGCCCTTGAGGTGGAGGTGGGGGTGGGACTGAAAGTTCCAACACTCATCACTTGGTTGGTTCTCTTGGCAGCCAGTTCCATCCTTGGGTGCTTTGCAAAATTCACCTCCTTGGGGCGCCTGGCTGGCTCAGTAGGTAGAGCATGCAACTGTTGATCTCAAACTAGTGAATTCAAGCACCATGTTGGGCCTAGAGCTTACTTAAAACAACAACAACAACAACCCCCCCCCCCGCGGCGCCCCCCGCCACAAAATTCATCTCCTTAACATAACAAAAGACACCTTTATCACTCTGCTCACAGGAAATTGCAAAGATTTTAGGAGCTCTGTGCCTGGAATGGGGTTGAGGACCAAACAAAAATGTGTTGTTACAAATCATATCACATATCCTTACCTCCTTGATTACTGTCTGTGTTCAAGAAAAGCGGAATGCTTAAGAGCATGCATGGATATTGGAATGAAGTATGGCTAAAGATCAAATTCTCTTTTACATAATTGCTTTTGGGGTTTGAACAAGTTACCTAACTCTTCTGAGTCACAATTTCTTGCTATATTACATATGGTAGCTACTACATAGTTGGAGGGGCTCTGGAACCAGACTGTGACGTGGATTCTTGGTTCTCCTAGCTTTGTGACCTTGACCCCTTTTTAATTTTTCAGTTTCCTTATCTGTAAAATAGGGATATATTGCCTGCTTTATGGGTTGCTGTGAGGACTAGATGCCTACACTATAGTAAGCACTCTTTGTAGAAGTGGTTCTTAATTATTATTGCTATTAATAAGGTTGTTGTAAGATCCAGATAATGCATGTGAGGAGCTTACCAAAATGCCTAGCACAGAGCAGGTAATCAGGGGCATCTGACTTCAGCTCAGGTCGTGATCTTGCGGTTCATGGATTTGAACCCTGTGTCTGGCTCTGTGCTGACAGCTGGGAGCCTGGAGCCTGCTTCAGATTCTGTGTCTCCCTCTCTCTCTGCCTCTCCTCCATGCACAGTATTTCTGTGTGTCTGTCTCAATAAATAAACATTTAAAAAAATTAAAGAAAAACAGTAATCAGTACATATGAGCTATAATAATACTTTTTATGTTTATTTTTGAGAGAGCGAGTATGTGCGCTCGCAAGTGGGGGAAGGGCAGAGAGGGGGGAGAGAGGATCTAAAGTGGGCTCCATGCTGACAGCAGAGAACCTGATATGGGGCTCAAACTCAAAAACCTTGAGATCATGACCTGAGTTGAAGTTGGACACTCAACTGACTGAGTCATCCATGCACCCCAATATAATAATTTTTAAAAACCGCTTTATTAAGATATAATTCAGGTACCATATACTTCTTCCATTTAAACTTACAGTTCAGTGGTTTTTATTGTTTTCACAGATGTGTGTAACTGTTACCACAGTTTTAGACTGTGATGTTTAGACATTTTCATTCTTTTGTAATTTTTAAAATTATTTTTTAATTTTGTTTTAAGTTCATTTATTTTGAGAGAGAGAGTGCAAGGAGGGGAGGGGCAGAGAGAGAGGGAGGGAGAGAGAATCCCAAGCAGGCTCCACACTGCCAGTGCAGAGCCCAATGTGGGGCTCGAACTCATGAACCATAAGATCATGACCTGAGTTGAGATCAAGAGTTGGACGCTTAGGCTTAGCTGACAGAGCCACCCAGGAGCCCCTCGTTTTTTATTTAAAAAAGTCCCCCAACATGGGACTTGAACTCATGACCCCAGGTCATGACCCCAGGTCATGAGTTGCATGCTCTTTCAACTGGGCCAGCCAGGTGCCCTGACATTTTCATTATTTCAAAAAGAAGCCCCCATACCTTTTAGATGGTAGCACCCCCCATTCCCACCCCAGTCACTGTGCTCTCCCACAGCTCCTCAGGCAACCACTAACTTAACTTTTTTCCTCTGTGGGTTCCCTATTCTGGTCATGAATAAGACATCTGAATCTATCACCGTTCTGCATAAAAGCTCCCTATTATCTCTATAATAAAAATTTCTAAGTGGTATATGAGGTGTTTTATATTTTTTGAAAATTTGTCACTTAAAAATGAAAGAAAAAATTTTTTCTCTCAACTTTTTTTCCAGTTTTTGTTTGAAATACTTTTAAATCCAGTGCAGTGGTTCTCAACTGGGGCAATTTTTCCCCCAAGGGCAAATCTGGAGACATTTTTGGTTATCACAACTGTTGGTGGGGTTGCTTCTGGCATATAGTGTTTAGAGGGCAGAGATGCTGCTAAATATGTTACAATGCATGGGACAGCTTCCACAAAGAATTCTCCAGCTCCAAATATCAGTAGTGCAAAATTAAGAAAGAAACTCTAAATATATATGTGCCTAATAACAGAGTATCAAAATATGTGAATCAAAAAGTGACAGAAAAGGAAAAATAGACAAATTCACAATTATAATTGGAGACTTTGACACTCTATCCTGATTAATTGGTAGAACAAATACAGAAAATCTCTAAGCATGTAGAAGACCTGCTGTCAACAAACTTGACCTAACTGACATTTCTAGATTGCTGTGCCCAGTAACTGTAGGATACATATTCTGCACATCTGGAACATTCCCCAAGATAGACCATATTCTGATTGATTAAACAAGTTTCAATAAATTTAGGAGAATTAAAATCATGCATGGTGTATTCAATGATCCCAATGGAATTAAATTAAGGAAGAAAAAAAAACAACCAAAAGATAGTGGGGAAAATCCCTAAACGTTAAAGATTAAAAAAAAAAGAAGATGGTTAAAGAATAATTACTGAGTCAGAAAATCATTTGAACTGAATCATGATTTAAACAAATTGAGGGAGGGGGCGCCTGGGTGCCCAACTTAGTCTCAGGTCATGATCTCATGGTCTGTGGATTCAAGCCCCACGTTAGGCTCTGTGCTGACAGCTCGGAGCCTGGAGCTTGCTTCAGACTGTGTCCCTCTGTCTCTGCCACTCCTCTGCTTGCATTCTGTCTCTCTTTCTCAAAAATAAACAAACATTTAAAAAAATTTAAAAATAGGTAAGTTACTAATAATGAACAATTTATGAAATCAGTGTTTGAAGAATATAAATTACCAAAGCCCACTCAAGAAAAACAAGCTAGGAATAAAACAGAAACAAATTAGCAATAGAATAAAATGTCCTCAAGCTGATACAGAGCATCTACAAAAACTTAATAGCTAGCATCACAGTTAATATGTGAACAACCCAGTTTCAAAATGGATAAAAGATGGGGCACCTGTGTGGCTCAGTCATTTCACCGTCTGACTTCAGCTCATGTCATGATCTCTCGGTCTGTGAGTTCGAGACCCATGTCGGGCTCTATGCCGATAGCTCAGAGTCTAGAGCCTGCTTCAGATCCTATTTCTCCCTTTTTCTCTGCCCCTCCCCTGCTCATGCTCTGTCTCTCTGTCTTTCAAAAATGAATAAATGCTAAAAAAAAAAAAAAAATTAAATGGATAAAAGATTGAACAAATGTACAACAGATGATAAATAAATGGCCATTAAACACTTGAAAAAATTCTCAACATCTTTGGCATCAGAGAAATTCAGATAAAAGCACCAGATTCCATTCCCCCTTCTCTAAAATGACTAAAATTTCAACTGACCATACTATGTGGTGGTGAAGTTATGTGGCAACCAGAGGTCTCAGACATTGCTGGTAGGTGTAAACTGGTACAGCTGCTTGTTTTAAAGTTAAACACTGAGGGGTACCCGGCTGACTCAGTTGATGGAGCATGTGACTCTTGATCTCGGGGCTATGAGTTCAAGTCCCACATTGGGTGTAGAGCTTACTTCAAAAAAGAAAAAAAGGCTAAGTATCTTGTTTTCTTTTTTTTTAAGTAGGCTCCACACTCAGCGTGGTGTCCAGTGTGGGGCTGGAACTCAGGACCCTGAGATGAAGACCTGAGCCAAGATCAAGAGTATCAAGAGTCCAATGCTTAACTCCTTGAGCCACCCAGGCGCCCCTTCCTCATTTCCCTCAGGGGTGGAGAGAATCTTAAGTAGGCTCCACACCCAGCACAGAGCCTGACCTCGGGGCTTGATCTGCATCTCATGACCTTGAGACAACCTGAGCTGAAATCAAGGGTCGGGTGTTTAATTGACTGAACCACCCCACCCGCCCCTTTTCCCATTTTTAGTATCTGATTCATCTAACCCTGTTTTCCAGATTATCTTTTCAAGAGAAGGTTCATGAAGTGATATTCTCTCTGGAGATTTTTTTCCCAACTCACAAGTTTCTATATAACATGTCTAGGACAGTTGCACTTTTTTTCATTCATTTTGTAAGTGATGTGTTTCTTTTTCTTCACAATATAACCACTTACTATCTACTTTTTTGAATGATATCTTTAGAGGGCTTCATAGCATGTCCCTGTGAATCATGACCAAATCTGTTAAAATTTCCTTGCAGGCTAATATTGATAGAAATTGTTCCAAAATAACATCTTTCCCCACTCAGTGCTTTGTTCAGAATTAGGAATTTTTGGGGGCTCCTGGGTGGCTCAGTCGGTTGAGCGTCTGACTTCGGCTCAGGTCATGATCTCATGGTTTGTGGGTTTGAGCCCCGCATCGGGCTCTGCGCTGACAGCTCAGAGCCTGAAGCCTGTTTCGGATTCTGTGTCTCTCTCTCTCTCTGCCCCTCCCCCACTCGTGCTCTGTCTCTCTCTGTCTCAAAAATAAATAAACATTAAAAAATTTTTTTTTCAAAAAAAGAATTAGGAATTTTTGGAGCACTTGTGTGCCTCATTTGGTTAAGCATCCAACACTTGATTACGGCTCAGGTCATGATTTCATGGTTGTGAGATGGAGCCTCACATGGGGCATGGAGCCTGCTTAAGATTCTCCCTTTACCTCTGTCCCTTGAGTGTGTGCTCACACATGTGTACGTGAGCTCTCTCTCTCTTTCTCAAAAAAACAAACAAACAAACAAACAAAAAACCTAGGTGTTTTTATGAGTGAATGCCCTATAATTTGAAAGACTTCATAAGAGCTCAGGTGTAAGGTGACCTTTTTTGAGAGAGAACTTTGGAAAAAATTGTTATATTTTTGCATGCGGTATTTAGGTTGTGCTCAAGCTGCAGTCTTAATAGGTAAATGTTTTGTGTGAAACGCCTTAGCATAAACTCAGCATTGGACTTGGTGAGTATTTTAAACCTGCTGTCTCATTGTCGGCAGCAGGGGTTGTGTAGACCCGCGTGCACACTAGCAATATGAGACGGTAGCATTTTACATGGAATTCAGGTATCAGTCCTTTTCCTCAAACCTCAGTGGACTGAAACTTCTTTATGACAGCCTTTCACGTTAAATTAACTGCACTCTTCTATTGCAAAGCCCTTTTCTATGTTTTATAAGATAAACTCATTTATGATATGTGGAAATTGGATGTTTTGATTCTAAGCTAGGACTTTTTCCCTTTTGCAGCAGTGCTAACAAGCAGCATTTACATAGATACATTGTTTTGCCTTTCTCTCAGGTGTGGACACCTCAAGATCGCCAGTGTATCCTGAGCACCTTAGCACAATTACTTCTGGATAAAGACTGTACTGTGCTGGTTGGTCGCCAGCTGCGCCCTCTTCTTTTGGATTTGTTGGAAAGGAATGCTGAAGCCATTAAAGCCGGAGGCCAAATCAACCACGATCTACACGAACGGCTCTGTGTGTCAATGAGCAAACTCATTTGTAACCATCCTGACGTCCTCCCGTGAGTAACAGCTTTATTCTTCACTTTTCTCCTTGAGGTAGTAGAACCTGCTGTCTCCTGGAAAGTAAAGGGGTGTGAGCTGAGAAGGGAAGAGGAGAAATACAAGAAAGAAGGAAGATAAGTGGTACTGTTTATTAACAATTTATTACCATTTACTAGGTTTCTTTGAAGTCTTGGCCATCAGGATGGGTCTGGAAAACTGGCCATGATGTGTTCTTTGGCTTCAAGAATTATATCATCTGGTGAGATGAGGCAGATTTAAAAAGAGTTTCATCTGAGGCTCTTATAGCATCCATTTCAGATGGCTGCTTGCTGGAGTAGCTGAAGGGTGACGTTAGAAGAGCTGTGGTGTCCTTTCTAACTTTCTATAATCTGTCCAAAACAGTTTTGTGAGAAGTTGTATTAGAACTGGATTCTAGGGGCGCCTGGGTGGCTCAGTTGGCTAAGCGTCCGACTTCGGCTCAGGTCACGATCTCACAGCCCGTGAGTTCGAGCCCCGCATCAGGCTCTGGGCTGATGGCTCAGAGCCTGGAGCCTGCTTCCGATTCTGTGTCTCCCTCTCTCTCTGCCCCTCCCCCGTTCATGCTCTGTCTCTCTCTGTCTCAAAAATAAATAAACGTTAAAAAAAAAAAAAAAGAACTGGATTCTAATGTATTTCTCTTAAAAAAAATTTTTTTTTTTAATCTTTATTTATTTTTGAGAGAGAGGGAGAGACAGTGCTCAAGCAGGGGAGGGGCAGAGAAGGAGGGAGACAGAATCCGAAGCAGGCTCCAGGCTCCGAGCTGTTAGCACAGAGCCTGACACGGGGCTTGAACTCGCGAACTGCAAGATCATGACCTGAGCTGAAGTCGGACACTTAACCCACTGAACCACCCAGGCACCCCTAATGTATTTCTCTTCTGATCTGCTCTGTGTCCAGCCTGTGCTGGTTCACCCTTCCTTAGGCAGCCTGGTGGTCCCCTACTTCTGAGAGGTCACCATATTGATGCCAAACTTATTGTGCACCAGATCAGCATAGTGCATTGCAGTCAAGAACTATAGCCCAGCAATCCTCCTCCTGCCTCATCCACCTGAACAGCGGGGGCTACAGGCACATACCACTGTATCTGCCTTTGTCTTTTATATTAATAGCAAAATACTGTTGGTATGGAGTAAAGGGCCAGCAAAATGAGTATTAGGGTTTTTTTAATTGAGAAGGTGAAGAACTTTCACTCTAAACTTGAGTAGTATCTTTGCAACTAATAAGAGTATCCCTTATATCCATTCCTTATTTATTAGTTTTCATTTGGCTTTGTTAGAAGTATGATCTCTAATCTGGTTCATGAATGAAGGGAATAAGAACTGAACTCTTGGCAGAAACCATAATTTGTATGAGATTTTCTTTTTTTTTTTTAACGTTTATTTATTTTTGAGACAGAGTGAGAGAGAGAGCGTGTGAGCGAGAGAGAGCGAGCATGAGCGGGGGAGGGGCAGAGAGAGAGGGAGACACAGAGTGTGAAGCAGGCTCCAGGCTCCAGGCTCTGAAATGTTAGCACAGAGCCCAATGCAGGACTCAAACTCACAAGTCGTGAGATCATGACCTGAGCCGCAGTCGGACGCTTAACCCACAGAGCCACCCAGGTACCCCTGTATGAGCTTTTCTAAAAGGGGAGGGGGAAAAATGGGCCCAGTTTAATGGAACTAGAAGATATACAGCAAATATCATCATTATACGTGGTAATTAGGAACATAAGCTGTGGGTTGATTGAAGGTTGAGATTGTGGCCTCACTTAGTACTCATTGATGTACTTGACTGTGGTACCATTTCATAACGTGTACTGACTGCCCTGTACTTACTATATAGAATTGACGTGTGGATAACTTGAACCCCCGTTTCTCCTAGGCCTTTGTGGTACAGTGCTTCTGGATTGTGTTTGAGAATCATTAAAATGATGGATTAGTGGGGCACCTGGGTGGCGCAGTCGGTTAAGCGTCCGACTTCAGCCAGGTCACGATCTCGCGGTCCGTGGGTTCGAGCCCCGCGTCGGGCTCTGGGCTGATGGCTCAGAGCCTGGAGCCTGTTTCCGATTCTGTGTCTCCCTCTCTCTCTGTCCCAAAAATAAATAAACGTTGAAAAAAAAAATTAAAAAAAAAATGATGGATTAGTTACATCTGGTTTCCCATCCGCTTTGCACTTTATGTTCTTATTAAATGCATGTGAACACAGAGCACACCCCTACTTTTTCTTCTTTTCATTTTGCCAAGGCAGTATATTTTATTTACACTCCCACCTTATTTCAAAAATTATATAATGCAGTTTATGAAGTTTCTTGTGCTAGAGTAACTTAAAAACAAGCCATAAAAAAAAGGAGCTATGTGTAAATGAATCAATACATGATATGAAATGAATTATAGACAATGATGTAGAATGAGATTTTGATTTTCAGATTTAAGAATTGTAGCTCATTAGTTCAGCATGTGCCCTAAATTTCCTCTGTAGAGGAAATATACCTAATGTGTTAGGGATATACCAAATATATTTAGATAGGATACAGTCATTCATTCAGTAGATAAATATAGAAGACCTCTCTTGGGGCCACATCATGGGGGTAAGAAAGTCAAGTATAATGGGTTCTTGTATTTTGCAAACAATTGAATATAATGCTAATAGAGATGTTAGCCAAATACTTAAGGGGAGCAAAAAAATCATTAAAGAAGAATGAATGTTATCCTCTTGAAAATCAGAGAAAGTTTTGTATTGTGGCAGATTGTGGAGGAAGAGGGAAGAGAAAAAGAATGCAGAGAAGAGAAATAGGATGGCAATGAAGATCTAGGAAAAAAGAGAGAGAGAGAGAGACAGACTGGAAAGGAGGATCCCAGTCAAGCTCCCTAGAATCCTAGTGCTTGCCCTTCATTTACTGGTACATATCTCTTTCTGAGCCCAAGGTGTTTGGGGCTTCCATGAGGTTCTTTAGTAGTCTTAAACATTTCTTTTTTTTTTTCTTTTAATTTTTTTAATGTTTATTTATTTTTTTTGACAGAGAGAGAGAGAGAGAGAGAGAGAGAAAATGAATGAGTGGGGGAGGGGCAGAGAGAGGGAGGCATAGAATCCAAAGCAGGTTCCAGGCTCTGAGCTGTCAACACAGAGCCTGATTGCGGGGCTAGAACCCATGAACCGTGAGATCATGACCTGAGCCGAAGTCGGACGCTTAACCAACTGAGCCACCCAGGCGCCCCTTAAACATTTTTTTTAATCTTGCTTATATTATTTGTTCATTACTGTGTTCCCCCTTCCCCTGCCCAGCTTTATTGAGATTCAATTGAGATATATTTTTATTGACATATAATATTGTATAAATTGAAGGTAGAAAACATAGTGATTTGATACATGTACATATTGTGAAATATTTGCCACAGTAAGGTTAGTTAACACATCTTTCACTTCACATAATTACCATTTTGTTGTTGTTTGTTCATTGTTTTTGATTCTAGAATCCTTGAACACATTTTACTTTTTGGCAGGTTTTTTGTCAGGACTTTGTGAGTGCAATCCTGGTGTATTGATTCTTTCTCTATCCTAACATATTAGGTTTCCAAGTTCTTTTTTTTGTTTTGTTTTTCCCCCAAAGATTTTACTTTTTGGGGCACCTGGGTGGCTCGGTCAGTTAAGCATCTGACTTTTGGTTTCAGCTCAGGTCGTGATCTCATAGTTTGTGAGTTCAGGCCCCACATCGGGCTCCACACTAACAGCTCAAAATCTAGAGTCATGTGGGGGCGCCTGGGTGGCTCAGTTGGTTGAGCGTCCGACTTCAGCTCAGGTCATGATCTCGCGGTCCGTGAGTTTGAGCCCTGCATCGGGTCTGTGCTGACAGCTCAGAGCCTGGAGCCTGTTTTGGATTCTGTGTCTCCCTCTCTCTCTGACCCTCCCCCATTCATGCTCTGTCTCTCTCTGTCTCAAAAATAAATAAATGTTAAAAAAAATTAATAAAAAAAAAATCTAGAGTCATGTGTTCTTCCAACTGAGCCATTTAAGCACCCTTCAATCTTTATACTGTAACATCTTAAGGCACTGTTAGTCTTATTTCATATCTTTAGAGAAGTAAACTAAGTAGCTCTGTCAGAGCCAGGACTGGACTGCAGGTCTTACTTCTGGATGCTGGAAAGACTGATGAGTTGTCCGAGTGGCTCATCCAAGATTAGATGTTTAACTGGGTGATATTCCTTGCTGTATTTTAGGCCTTATGACTATCTTACTCCAGGAAAGAGAACTTCTCCTCAATCTTTGGATATTCTCTAAGGCAAAAACTGATCATGTTATTATCTGGCTAAAAATGCTTTATTGTTGTTTAGATCAGAATTTTAGAGCACTCCCTGAAAGTGATGGGTCTTTGGAGAAAAGGGTGCTGTAGTTAAGTAAGTTTGGGAGAGAATATTGACCAGTTCCCCTTTGTATTTTTATGGTGGACCACAATTCTCTTCCTTGCACTGGCCGCACAGATGTAGGCCATTGCCAGTGCACTCGGCTTATTTCCCCCGGTCTTCCTCAAGGAAGGAAGGTCAACCCTGAGTCAGGTTGACCACTTGGTTGCTGCTTCTCTGTTTGTTACTGCCGGCTGGTTTCACATGTGCTGCCAACATCATCTGCCTCTGAGCTAGTGGAATACCAGCCTCTCTCCCCCAAAGAATGATTGTACTTATTCTGACAGCATCCTTGTGGAGAAAAAAAAAAAAGTCCTGTTTTTGTTTTTAATTTCAAAGGTGATACATTTAAATAATAACAATACAGAATTGCAAAAAGTGGAAGTCCTGGAATTTCACCCTGAAATCCTACTTTTTAGAGATAATTGTTATTAACAGTGTGATATGTTACCTCTTAAATCTCTTTTCTTTTTCTCACTCTGCCAAGTTTCTCTCTTTTTCTTTTTAAGTTTATTTTGAGAGAGGTAGTGTATATGCATGTGAGTAGAGGAGGGGCAGAGAGAGGGAGAGAGAGAATCCTAAGCAGACTCTGCACTGTCCACACAGAGCCTGAGGCACAAGGCTCAATCTCACAAACCCACAAACTGTGAGATCATGACCTGAGCTGAAATCAAAAGTTGGTCGCTCAACAGACTGACTCACCCAGGCGCCCCCAGCCAGGTCTCTTCTGAGCCACAGCTGAATCTTCTAAGTCCCATTTGTCCAGTCTTCTTCAGAATATTGTGAGTGTTAACTTACCAAGACTCTATTTCTGTTTGCCCGGATTGCTTGTGGAAGTCTAAGCCTTCCCACCCATCTCCTGAGTTCTCATTCTCTCTCCCTCTCATAACAGTTTTATGTTTGGGGATTTATTGAGCCAGCGATGTAGGGTATGTTTCCCTGGTGCTTCAGTGCAAATCGCTCTGGAAAGCAGATTCGAATGGCCCCTGCAGCTGCTCTGTCGCATTCCCAGTGGGCTCCTGAAGATTCTGTTACTGACCACTAGTTCACTAAGTTATTGTAAAAGGTTGCAACTCTGGAACAGGCTGATGGAAGAGATTGCTTCCTAATACTAGATTTCACAGTGATTTTTTTTTTGGATGAAACCAAAAGCACAAGCAACTAAACCAAAAATAGACGAATGGGACATCAAACTAAAAAGCTTCAGCACAGCCAAGGAAACAAGAATGAAGAGACAATGTACAGATTGGGAGAAAATATTTCCAAGTCACCTATCCATTAGGGGATTAATATCCAGAATGTATAAAGAACTTCCTTCCATCTTTTTGTCCATCTTTTCCACTTTTACTGCCTTCCTTTTGTGTTCCACAGAAATCTGTTCTCATCTTCAGATGCAACCAAAGCATCTCTTCTTGACTCCCCCCCCCCCCCCCCCAGCCCTGTTGGTTTAGCTGAATCTTTTTTCTTTGTGCCTCTTGTTTCTGTAAGTGACTGTCTTCCTTGGTAGATAGCAAGCTCCTCAAGGAAAGTATCTCCTTGGTTTTGTACTCCTGGAACTTAACAGCATCTGGCTTCTAGTGAGAGGTCAATAAATGTTTATTGAAAACTAGTGCATTTTCAGTGGAAAACACTTGCAATAAGTACCTGTGGTTTTGTATTCTCTTAGACATCTCATGCCATTGTCCTGGTTCCTGAATTTGAACAGGATACAGTCTTAGGATTGGGTAGCTTCACTATTTGTCTCTTTATTCTCAGACCCTTGGAAATTCCTGTTGTATTCTGCTGGCCTGTCTCAAAGTAGAAAAGCATACTTTGAAATCCTCACCAACAAATGAAAAAAAAATTTCTTTTTCTGAAGGTTTGCCCTGAGGTATTTCAAGGACACTTCTCCAGTCTTCCAAAGACTCTTCCTAGAGAGTTCAGATGCTAATCCAGTCCGCTATGGGCGCAGGCGGATGAAGCTCCGGGACCTAATGGAAGCAGCTTACAAGTTTCTGCAGAACGAGCAGTCTGTGTTCCGGGAGCTCTGGGACTGGAGTGTGTGTGTCCCTCTCCTCAGAAGCCATGACACCTTGGTCCGCTGGTGTGTAGCTCCTGGAATTTTCTGGTGCTTCAAGTGTGGGGGTGGTATAAGGAGTGTAGAGTTCTGTGATGAGGCAGGAAAGGAAGCTATGTAAAATGTGTTGTTTTTGTTCTGGTGCCTTTTGGGTTCCTCGTTCCTTTCCTTAATCATGCATCTCCTCAGTGGCAAATGAGATGATACTTAATGGAGTTCTGCCTTTTTCAAGTTCTATCAGGTGAATTCATCATACTTGATTTGTATTTTCTATTCTCAAATGTATTGAAATGTATTAATTCTATAAGATTTCCTTTTTTTCTTTTTAAAGTTTTTCTTTTTTTAAGTTTTTAGTAATCTCTACACCCAACATGGGGCTCGAACTTAGAACCCTGAAATCAAGAGTTACATGCTCTACCCACTAAGCCAGCCAGGCACTCCTAAGATTCCCTTTTCTAATGTTTAGTTGGCGAGAAAAATTTCTTTTTTCTTGAGAATCAATTGCTTTTCCTAAGTTTATGTGTACTTTGGTTTTCTCCAGGTACACAGCCAATTGTCTTGCTTTGGTCACCTGTATGAATGAAGAGCACAAGTTATCATTCCTTAAGAAGATTTTTAATACTGAGGAACTGATCCATTTCAGGTTAAGGTAAGAAGGAGGATTCCTGGAGATCTTGATGTAGCCTTACAGTGCATTAAAGTAACTAATGAGATACTCATTTTCCTCAGGTTATTAGAAGAGGCCCAGCTGCAGGACTTGGAGAAGGCCTTGGTTTTGGCTAATCCAGAAGCCTCCCTTTGGCGTAAAGAGAAAGAGCTGCAGTACTTACAGGGCCATCTTGTTTCAGCTGATCTCTCTGCCAGGGTGACTGCTGTCTGTGGCGTGGTGCTGCCTGGGCAGCCACCAGCCCCTGGAGAGCAGGTATATTGGCATTAGTGGGATGTGTGTCCTCTTCTCCCCTCTTAAACATTGAGTGTGCTTTTTTCCTTGGCTGGACTGTGTGTTATAGGTGTGAGCCGAGTTGAGTTTTCCAAATTGCTATTCCATGTACAGAACTATTCAGAATCGATTAAGGAAAATTTACCCAGGGTCCTCTTCTCTGATAGTTTCTTTGTCTCTGTTTGATGTTAAATTAGAAAGTCTGGGGGCGCCTGGGTGGCGCAGTCGGTTAAGCGTCCGACTTCAGCCAGGTCACGATCTCGCGGTCCGGGAGTTCGAGCCCCGCGTCAGGCTCTGGGCTGATGGCTCGGAGCCTGGAGCCTGTTTCCGATTCTGTGTCTCCCTCTCTCTCTGCCCCTCCCCTGTTCATGCTCTGTCTCTCTCTGTCCCAAAAATAAATAAATGTTGAAAAAAAAAATTAAAAAAAAAAATTAGAAAGTCTAATGATGTCGATGTGATGCTTTTAACGTTAGCAAAGCACTTCCATATACTCTCTTATTTACTTGCTACAGTAACTCTGTGAAGTTGGGTAGCGCGTGTTGTGATACCATATTTATGTAAAACAAAGGTAGAATGACTGGCCCGGAGACCCATGGGCTGCCCTTTGTAGAGACGGTGCCAGGCCCAGGTATAACTCCCAGCAACCTTTTTTTCAGAATATTCTTTTTGGTTGTTAGGTAGGAGACTAGTAACTGTAGTGAGCTTTCCCCCTATCATATGAAATGAGCTTCTTTCCAAAAATATGGCTCCAGACCCACACTTTGGAAAAGCTTATAGATCAAAATCTAGCTCTGTAATCTGAAGCTATTCACAGCCAGTTTTTAGTTAGTTGTCACTTTGTGTGATGGTCAGGTTCACCCAGTTTTCTTTTTGGAAGAAGACCTGGGTCATTCCTTGAACCATTGGTTTATCCATTGGGTAGTACAGTTTAAAAAAAAAAAAAAAAGCATAATATGCATTTTAAAAATGCACATCTTAAATGTACAGCTCAATGATTATTCATGAACTGAATATATCTACGTACCTAGCACTAGGACACCAGCGCTTCCGCAGGCCCTTGTGTTTCCCTCTAGTCACTAAGATCCCCCAAACCCTAACCATTTTTCTAATATAGATAAGGTTTGGAGCATTAGAATTTTAACATAGGGAATGATTGTAGTTGTGGTAGGTTTGATGTTGAGTACCAGTGGCTAGGCACTGGGGCAGAAGTACAGAATGGTTGCTATGGCCCAGCCTGCCTGCTAAGTTGCTGAGAGTAACAGCTCTGCAGAGAGTTCAGGAACTTCGGCCCTGAATCTCATTTTGTCTTCACATATCTATAGGAGACTAGCCATGTTTGAGAAGCTACTATTCCTTAAAAGTTCTTAAAATTCCACTTTTCCAAGAGATCTTTTTTCCTATATTATATTAGGTACATTATTATTTGAAATTCTTTTTAATGCAGTAAAATACAACATTTACTATCCTAAACTTTTTTTTAGTAAGTAAACTCTATCCCCACCCTGAGGCTTGAACTCACAACCCTGAGATCGAGAGTCATATGCTCTACTGTCTGAGCCAGCCAGGCGCCCCAACCATCTTAAACATTTTTAAGTATGCACTTCAGTGGTGTTAAATATATTCACATTGTTGTGTGAATAAACTCCAGAACTTTTTCATCTTGCAAAGCTGAAACTCTATCCATTAAACATATTGGGAGCAGTTATTATTTTTCACATTTTCACATTTTGTTATGGAAAATATCAAACATATTCCAAAGTAGAAAAACTAGTGTAATGAATCCCCATGTGCCCATCACTTGGCTTCAGTAATTATAAATTTATGGTTAATTATCTTTCGTTTATACTGCTGCATACTCTCCCCACACCATCTTATTTTGAAGCAACTTTCAGATGTCACATCATTTCGTGCCTAAATGTTTCAATACGTATAAAGGAAAAGAACTTTAAAAAAGCCATTATTCTTTATTACACCTGAAAAAAATGTAACAATTTTATAATACAAAACATCCTTTTAGTGTTCATACTTCCCTGATTTGATTTCCCTGATTTGTAAATAGTTGTGTGCATTTTTTTTTTTTTTAAGTAGGCTCCATGCCCAACATGCAGCTTGAGACCAAGACACATACTGTTACTGACTGAGCCCGCCATGCACCCCTATTGTTTACATTCTTTTTTTTTTTAATTTTTTTTTAACGTTTATTTTTTTGAGACAGACAGACAGAGCATGAATGGGGGAGGGTCAGAGAGAGGGAGACACAGAATCTGAAACAGGCTCCAGGCTCTGAGCTGTCAGCACAGAGCCCGACGCGGGGCTCGAACTCACGGACTGTGAGATCATGACCTGAGCCGAAGTCGGCCGCTTAACCGACTGAGCCACCCAGGCGCCCCTATTGTTTACATTCTTGATCTTAGATAACGAAATCTTAGAATGTGGCGAGAGGAAGGAAAACAAATAAAAATCTCTTCATGAGATTAGGTTTGCCCCCATCCCTCATGTGTCAACTTTTTTGACTTCTTAAACTTTGGGAGACTTTCCTTAAATTTGTTAGCAAATTTCTGCCAGAAGGAAAAAAGATCCTATTTTGGATAACCTACCTATGGTTACTATAGTTCTGATACTAGTAATTTAGAGGTTTATGTAAAGGTCAGTGGAAGCATTGTTGTAGAAACTAATGTGTACCCTTTGGAGGAAAGACTGTTGACATGCCTTTTATTTTTCACTTGCCTCCTTAGGCTAGTAATAGAAGTTCTTCTCGTGAACAGGAGCTGGCCTTTAGGTCTTATGTGCTGGTTGATTCAATCTGCAAAAATCTTCAGACGCTGGCTGTGGCAGTGGCTTCTCAGAATGCTGTGTTGTTGGAAGGACCGATAGGATGTGGCAAAACTTCCTTAGTTGAATACTTAGGTGCAATGACGGGTAGAAGGAAGCCCCCTCAGCTTCTTAAAGTCCAGCTTGGAGATCAGACCGACAGTAAGGTAATTAAGAAATGGCAGGTTTTGGTGGATTAGCATGCTTATAAATGTTTGCATTAAAGTATTGTTTTTGCTAAGGGATGTGAGAATAGTCCTTGGTCTTCATAACTGATGGGACCAAGCTGTAAAAACCTCAAGTGCCTGCTTATTTCTGTATAGAAGTTTAACAATTAATCAAAGGTTATAGCAATTGGTATCTCAGATGTGTGGTGTCAGTAATTACTTTTACCTCTTCCTGTAGATGCTGTTGGGAATGTATCGGTGCACAGATGTCCCAGGAGAGTTTGTGTGGCAACCTGGTACCCTGACACAGGCAGCCACAAAGGGACACTGGATCCTTCTGGAGGATATTGACTATGCCCCTTTAGATGTGGTATGTCATCTCACTAATTATTTGCTGATTCTACCTTTGAAGAGCATTTGGTTAATAGTGATTCTGGGAGGTGTGTTTGATTTGAGATGGTATGTTTTGCAAAAAGCTCATTCATGGTTGCCTACCTAATCTGGTTTGAGGTAGGATTACTTGGCTTGTCTCTTTTTTGATAGAAAATTGATAAAATTCCACTGGTGCTGTTTCATTCAGTAGAGTAGTCCCCCCTTATCTGCCGTTCAGTTACCTGTGGTTACCCACGGTCCTGAAGCAAATGATTCTCCTCCTGTGTCTTCTGAAGGTTAGTAGTAGCCTGACGCTATGTCACAGTGCCTCGGTCATTCACCTCACTGTTACCTAGGCATTTTATCATCTTTCATCTCCACAAGAAGGGTAAGTACAGTACAATAAGATACTTTGAGAAAGAGAGACTCCATTCACATATCTTTTTTATAGTATATTGTTAGAATTATTCTATTTTACTGTTATTGTTGTTAATCTCTTACCTTGCCAGTTTATGTTAAACTTTATCATAGGTATGTTTGTGTAAGAAAAAGTATACTGTAAATAGGGATCTGTATTATGCACAATTTCAAACATCCACCAGGGGTGTTGAAACATACACTGTGTGGATAGGGGGAACTACTATAATCGGATATGTGACCAATTTCACTGTAGTTTTTTCCTCCTTTAGTTAAATTATGTGACTAGTTTCATAACCTTTCCAAGAATAGGCCTTGTGGGAAACATCTTACCAATGTTACAGATACACTGAGAACTTTGAGACCCTACTTCCTAGCTATGGCATCCATAGAGCAGTGGGCTGAGGACAGATGAAGAAGAGATGATGTAACAAGAGTATCTTGTCTTGGTTTCATTAAGGAAAATCTACTGGACGTATATTTTCATTTTTTAAAGATTACTTTTCTATGTGTATCAAAATAACTATGCAGGCAGTCCATGTTTCCTCTATATTTTGTAAAGTATGACAAAAATGTATTGCAGAATGAAAAATTCTTCCTTGGGCACATTTTCCTGAGATTGGTTTTAATTTTTTTTTTTTTTTTTTTTTTTAATCATGAACCTAAAGTACCTTTTGGATAGGAGAATAACGTGAGAGTGTGTGTGTGTTTGTATGTGTAGATTTAGGAAAATATGAAGGGGAAGGAGTAGCTATAAATGCATGTGTATTGCGATGATTTTACAGTCTGATGAAGTAAAGATGTAATGGAATTACTGGCCCAGGTAGGGCCTCATAATATGATTACCATGTTCTAGGGTCTCTGTCTCTCTCTCTCCCTTTTGTTTTGTTTTGTTTTGTTTCTTGAGTCTCATTGACATACCATGTCCTAAGGTCTTAATGCTCAGTTTTATAGGACCGGAAACTTAGTTTTCTTAATAAGCTCAGAGCTAAGGCTGACTCCTACAAATGAGACTTAATAATACAACTGAAACATAAGCTACACGGCCAAATATTTGCTGAGGGTTTTCACTTTCTTTTCTGTTTTCTTCTTCATTTTTTTTTTCCTCCTCTCCACACCAAAACTAAGGCCTTTCATTTTCTAGTGCTGTCTTCCCTGGCATGTTTTTTAGATACCAGGGTACCTGGGAAGTCATTAGGATTATGGATTGTGGAATTAGAGCCAAAGAAGATAGATGAACATAAGAGATAGTCCATCCAGGCCATGATGGAGCCTAGGGATCCATCCCTGTCCTATAGTTAATTATATTCCTTGATGACCAGGTCCTGATTCAAGACCAAACTGACAGTTTCTATCTTGGTCTCCCTTTGCCAATATTTGATAAACATCATAAAATTCTACATTGAGTCCCATTTTGTATAGACTGGACTCTTTGGACTTCTTACTTTGGTTTTTCTTTTTAAACTTCCTGTATAAACTCATGTTCCCTAGATCCGTATGTCTAGTCCACCTTTTTGTCGGAAATATCTACTTGAATGTCCCTTAGCTGGTGGAAGTTCAAGATGTCCAAAATGGAGCTTGTCTGCTCGTTCTCAGAACAACCTTTTCTGCCACAGTTAGCAAGCCAGAAGTTTGATGTATCCTAGTCAGCACAGGAGACCCCTAGTCATTTATCTCTAAGTTTTGTAGTTTTCCACTACTTCATATGCACATTCTGCCCTAACAACAGAATCCTTTTATGACATACTCTTAGGAACAAAGAGTTTTATCCATTTGAATATTTTTACATGGAGTTTAGTTTGTGCCATATCTCTCCCACCAAACCTGGCTAATTCTTGCTCAGACTTAAGACTGAGTGAATATCATTACCTCTGGGATGGCTTCACTGCCCTGCTTCTACACCATTCCATTCTGATTCATAGCCACTCTCTATCTTGAGCTCTGGGGTCATGCTGTATGGTGGTTTGCATGGCTATTCCATCAGATGCTTGGCTGTAAAGCCTCAGTCATGCCTGGATTTTTAGTGTCTTGCTTGTTTCTAGTCCATAGTAGACACTTAGTGAATGTTGAATGAATAAATCATTCTGTCAGAGTATAGGTGGCTCAGACATTCCTGCCTGCCTTTTGGACCCAGTTCATGCTATGAGAATTAAGGTTTCCTTTACAGATGTGCTCATCATTTGGAGAGAAGGGTTTATTGTTGTTGTTGTTGCTTTAATAGCTTTATCAGTGGGGTTTTGTGATTTAGGTTTCTGTGCTGATCCCTCTCTTGGAGAACGGAGAGCTCTTGATTCCCGGCCGAGGTGACTGTCTGAAAGTGGCTCCTGGATTTCAGTTCTTTGCAACTAGGAGGTATGTCCTATTAACCTTTCTGTTTCCACTGTGGAGGCTTTTCCTCATACATTCCCACACTAGAGTCCAAAATCCCTGGAATAGAGTTTCCTGGGCCCACTTTAAGCAAGTGATGACAGATCCAATTTTCATTCCTTACTTATTTTTAAAAATACCTGATTCTGTTTCAGCACTCTCTATTTTGTTCCGTTGTTCATTTGTCATTACACCATTTGTCTTTGATTACTGAAGTTTTTGTTTGTTTGTTTTTAATTTTTAGAGAAAGAGAGTGCACTAGTGGGGGAGAGGGTCAGAGAGAGAGAGAGGCAGAGAAAATCTTAAGCAGGCTGCAAACTCAGCACAGAGCATGACATGGGGCTTGATCCCACAAGCTGTGATCCTGACCTGAGCTGAAATCAAGAGTTGGATGCTTAATCAACTAAGCCACCCAGGTGCCCCTGTAGCTTTTTAAAATTTAAGTGGGCTCTGTGCCCAACGTGGGGCTTGAACTCACAACCTGCAGATCAAGAATTGCATATTGTAATGACTGAGCCAGCTAGGCACCCCTTCATTCCTATTTTAAATAGAGATAACTAAATCAGAAAATGAGAGGGTATTTCCCCCCCCCACTTAAAAATATCCAGTTTTTTTAAAACTACACCTTGTTTCATGTTTTCAGAAATAATCACCAGTGGAACTGTTGTCAGACAGCCCTAGGTTTGAGTCCTGACACTACATTTTGTATTTGTGTGTATCTTGCTTGTCTGATAATGATGGGGCTAATAATACCTACTTTATGACTTGGTGTAGGTGGTAAAGATTAAATGAAATAATTTATGTTAAAGACTTCTTACATAATAAGTGCCCAACTAACTAATGGCTAGCCACGATGGTGGTGATGATGACCTGTAAATTTTAACCAGTGAAAAAATTGAACGTAAGCATCAACAAAGGAATAAAACCTAAACGAACTTAGTATATGTTCTTGTCTATCTTTTATAACAACATGGATGTAGTGGTTTATTTCCTATTGCTAGTCTGTGTCTTTACAGCTTTCCCATGGTCTTAAACTGCCCAAGAATGATACTAATGTCACATTGTATTTTAGTGGTGGTTAAATTAGTGTTTGCCTCAGTGAACATTTACAGACGGAGGGTGGAGTTAACCTAACGGTTTTCAAGGAGCACTTTGCTAGGCCTTGCTTTTTTTTTCTTAAATAAACCCTGGTTTCATTCATAGAAACAGTGAAGTTCTTTCCTGCTATGTTCATATCTCAGAAAGTCCTGGGACATCATAGAAAGGTGTCAGACAGACTTGAATTCAGTTCTTGGTTCTTCCATTTATAGTCATAGTTGAGTGATCAAAGGACCTTGCCACCTCTTCTTAAAAACATTTTTTTTTAATGTTTGTTTATTTTTGAGAGAGAGACAGAGCCAGGGAAGGACAGAGAGCAAGAGCGAGAGCGAGAGCGAGAGACAGAGAGAGAGAGAATCCAAAACAGGCTCCAAGCTCTGAGCCATCAGCACAGAGCCTGATGCAAGGCTTGAACTCATGAACTGTGAGATCATGACCTGAGCCGAAGTTGGACACTCAACCGACTGAGCTACCCAGGTGCCCCATCCTCCTTTATGCGTTAGAAGAAAAGTAGGGTACCATATCCTTAGGAAGTTGTGAGGATTATGTGAAATGGCCTGGGTGTAGGCTTGTGGCTTGGCCAAAGTATGTGTTTAATGAATATTCCTTCTTGAAATTTTGAATAATTTTGGTATAGTAGCTTTTGGTAATAAGCAGTGAACTTTATTTTTTTTTTAATGTTTATTCATTTTTGAGAGACAGAGCGCAAGTGGGGGAGGGACAGAGAGAGAGGGAGACACAGAAGCTGAAGCAGGTGCCAGTCTCTGAGCTGTCAGCACAGAGCCCAGTGCAGGGCTCCAACCCCTGAACTGTGAGATCATGACCTGAGCCAAAGTCTGATGCTTAACCAACTGAGCCACCCAGGTGCCCCAGCAGTGAACTTACTTTTAATGCTAGCGGCCTTGGATTATGTTTTCTCTTTCCTGAAGTTATGTCTTAAGGAAGAGAAATGCGTATTAAAATACCTGATGGGGCACCTGGGTGGCTCAGTCAGTTAAGTGACTGACTTCCGCTTAGGTCATGCATGATCTTACAGTTTGTGAGTTGGAGCCCAGCGTCATGCACTGTGCTGACAGCTCAGAGCCTGGAGCCTGCTCTGGATTCTGTGGCTTCCTCTCTCTCTGCCCCTCCTCACTTGTACTCTATCTCTCTCAAAATAAATAAACATTAAAAAAATTTTTTTAATTAAAATAATATCAAAACACCTGATAGAATCATTTGCAGTGATTAGAAAATGACTTGATTAACATTGAGCTACCACCTCACAGCAGTCAGTGTCTAAAATTAACAACTCAGGAAACAACAGATGCTGGCGGTGATGTGGAGAAACGGGAACCCTCTTACACTGGTTTTTGGAATGCAAACTGGTGTAGCTGCTTTGGAAAACAGTGTGGAGTTTCCTCAAAAAATTAAAAATAGAATTACCCTACAACCCAGCAATAGCACTTTGGATTTATCCAAAGGATAGAGGAGTGCTGATTCACAGGGGCACATGTACCCCAATGTTTATAGCAGTGCCATCAGCAATAGCCAAATTCTGGAAAGAGCCCAAATGTCCATCAGCTGATGAATGAATAAAGATGTTGCGGTTTGTATATACAACGGAATACTACTTGGTAATGACAAGAATGAATTCTTGCCATTTGCAACAACGTGGCTGGAACTGGAGAGTATTATGCTAAATGAAATAAGTCAGTCAGAGAAACACAGATACATGTTTTCACTCATGTGGAATTTGAGAAACTCAACAGAAGACTATGGGGGAAGGGAAGGGGAAAAAATAGTTTCAAACAGAGAGGGAGGGAGGCAAACCATAAGAGACTCTTAAATACAGAGAACAAACAGGGTGGATGGGGAGGTGGCAGGAGGGAAGGGAGAAAAGGGTGATGGGCATTAAGGAGGGCACTTGTTGGGATGAGCACTGGGTGTTGTATATAAGTGATGAATCATGGGAATCTACTCCCGAAACCAAGAGTACACCATATGTACTGTATGTTAGCTGACTTGCCAATATATCATATTTAGAAGAAAAAAATAAAATAGATAAAGAAAATAACTTGGTTAAAGCTCTATTGTACCCCCTTAGGAAAAGAGTCAGACTTGGGTCAATTGGCAACCTTTCATTTGTCTTCTGCCCTATGAGCCCAGCATATCTGGCACCAGAAGGGGTTGTGAGTGTTATTCATATAAGAGATATTGTCTAGCAAGGGCAACTAGAGGCATAATTAAAGATTAAAATTGGGAATTTTGTATAATTTTTTTTATTTTGAAATACAGACTCTTGAGCTGTGGAGGAAATTGGTATCGACCTCTAAATAGTCATGCTGCTCTGCTAGACAAATATTGGACCAAAATTCACATGGATAACATGGATAAGAAAGAACTGAATGAGGTATGTCGTTATTAGTGAGAAAGTACAGATTCTTTTCTTTAGTTTTTATTGTTAAGAGTTCCAGATATACATGTAAATAGAGGAAATGGTGTAATGAATCACCAAAATACTCATTAATAGTTAATGTACTAACATTTTACTGTACTAACTTCGTCTGGTATTTATTTGCGAATATATTGGAAAGCAAACGTTTCATACTTATGCATCTCTAAAAACTTAAATGCATTTTCATGCGTAATCACAATAACTTTATTATACTCTATAAAATGAACAGTAATTCCTCAGTACCATTTTTTTTAAGGTTTATTTATTTATTTTAAGAGAGAGCGCATGTGTGCAAGCATGAGCAGGCGATGGACAGAGAGAGAGGGAGAGAATCTCAAGCAGGCTCCTCACTGTTAGTGTAGAGCCTAAAGTAGGGCTCAAACCCACGAACTGTGAAATCATGACCTGAGCTGAGATCAAGAGTCAGACACTCAACTGACTGAGCCACCCAGGTGCCCCATCCTCATTACCATATAATTCTCAGAGTGTATTTTTCTCCATTGTTTCCAAAGAACTTTTTTTGTTTACTAAGTTGTTTTGTAACTAACGTCTTTAACACCCAGCAACTTAGTGTACATTGTGTTCCGGGTATTAATGAAAATTGAGATAAATTATTATTTTTTTTATTTTCCACATTGATTCACTTTAGTTTTTGCTGGTTATCCTTAATCATTATGAGGTGTACCTCTCTTCACCCTGCTAACCTCTCATTTTCCCTTTGTATCTACTCCCTCATTTGGAAAGCTTCCTAATCTGCAATGCTTCATCTTAGAGAAATGCATTGTCAGTGATCATTCAGGCATGGGAAGGATGGGAAGGATGCTTTACTCTTGGTATAAGTTTTTATTTAAATAAGTGACAAGACAACGTTATCAAATATTTTAGTTGTTTATTAGCAGAGGGGGTTTTTCAGGGCGGTATCTACTTCACCATATTACTGGAGAAGGCTTGATCGTGCAATCTCTCAGAAGCCTTCTCTTGCCAGTGTGATTTTTTTTTTTTTTTTTTTTTTATAACTCTGCAGCCTGTTTTGGACTTGTGAATTTCTTATCTTACTCTGGTTCCCAGGTGTCTTATTTCTGTGTATGTCTTTCCCCATTTTGCTGCCCGCAGCGGTAGCCCCTCCAGTGTCCCCAGCATCCACTATGCCTGCCATTTGTAATTGTTTGGTGTATTACTGTGTTATCATGCAGTCTTTTCTTTTGCAGTTGTAGACCTTTGAATGTTTAGTTTTCATTCCTAAATTGCCATCTGTTCTTTAAAAAGGACTGAAGTTCGCATTTAGGTGTGATTTTTTTTTTTTGGGGGGGGGATTGAAAGGATCAGAACAGCATTTACAGCTACTTTATTTTTTTTTCACTTGTGTTCTTAAAGTAAAAGCCAAAGCTCATCTTTCCATTCCTGTCATGAGCAGCTGTGAGTCATTCTGTTCAAAGGACGTACCATAGGAGCATTCACCTCATCACTTGTATGAAGTATATCATATTTAAATAGTTGACCTTGAGAGGCTCACTTGTTATTTTTAAACTTCTGGACTTACTAATAAATTCTTATTCACCTGAATAAGTGACTGGTGGCGAAAACACTTGTGTATATTAGTTAGAAAATACAGTAATCTCCTATGCTGACCTCATGGGAAGTATAAGGAATTGCATTTCTGTTGCTGTCACCCCCACTTATTTTATGCTTAGAAGGCTGTCTTTGACGTCTTGCTGAAATAACAAATTATATTTTAAAAATTAACTATTTACACACTTATATAGTGGAATTACTACTCAGCAATAAAAAGGACTAAACTAGTGATACACGAAGTGGTGGTTAGATGATTCTCAAAAACCATAGCTGAGTAAGAGAAATCAAACTACACGCTCCATCCTATATGATTACATGTATGTGACAGACTTGAAAGCAGAACCATAGGGATTGGATTCTGATTCCTGATTCCCACAGGCAGGGGTGTGGGGGAAGGGACTGACTGCAGAAGCGACATGAGGGAACTGTTTGTTTAAGGGGTGATGAAAATAGTCTATATTTTGTGGTGGCCAAGGTCATGAATATATATGACCAATTTTATAAATGTTCCATCCCTACACAAAAATTTATATTCTGTATTTAAAAAACCTGTGCGTGTATCCATTTAATTGAATTTATTGATTTTGTTATTTTTCTGTTTTCATTTTTAATCCATATTCAATGTTTTCAGCAATATTTGTTGTAAAATCCTTCAGTAAAACAACATGAAGAAGTAAAATCTATGAGATCTGCCACTTCAGATGACATTTGTTAAAAGGCTTTAGTTGTTTATCTTTGTAAATATGTGTATATTACATAATACAGAGTAAGTGCATCTTTCATATACAAATTGGAATGACAGTATACCTTCAAGGTAACTTAAATGTATTGGATGACAATATTTCTTTTCTTTAAAAATTTTTTTTGTATTAACTATACACCTGATGTGGGAACTGATGACCCCAAGATCAAGTGCCACATGTTCTACTAACTTAGCCAGCCTGGTGCCCCGGATGACAGTATTTCTAATATATACATATTTACCTTCCTTTTAAAATAGACTTGCTGAATAAGTCCATATCATAAAACCTTGGAACCAATATCATGAGCACTAATTATCATTCTGCAGAAAATTTTCAATAGTTATTGAAGTGAATAGGACTACATCTTTTGCCTTTTAATTTCTGTTGTTTGCTTTTTTTAATTTTAATTTTATTTGTTTTAAAGTTTTTTTTTTTTAAGTTTATTTATGTATTTTGAGAGAGACAGAGAGAGCACACACGTGCAAGCAGGGGAGGGGCAGAGAGAAAGGGAGAGAGAGCATCCCAAGCAGGCACTGTGCTGTCAGCAGAGAGCTGGAGGAGGGCCTTGAATCCACGAACTGCGAGATCATAACCTGAGCTGAAACCAAGAGTTGGACAGTCGGATGCCCAGCCGACTGAGCCACCCAGGTGCCCCTGTTGTTTGCTTTAAAAAAAATTTTTTTTTTCAACGTTTATTTATTTTTGGGACAGAGAGAGACAGAGCATGAACGGGGGAGGGGCAGAGAGAGAGGGAGACACAGAATCGGAAACAGGCTCCAGGCTCCGAGCCATCAGCCCAGAGCCCGATGCGGGGCTCGAACTCACGGACCGCGAGATCGTGACCTGGCTGAAGTCGGACGCTTAACCGACTGCGCCACCCAGGCGCCCCTGTTGTTTGCTTTTTAAAGATCAATTGCTTTTTATCAGTACTTAACATTAATTGTTTTACTGTGGTTTGGTTTTACACACTTCCTTTCTCTTTTCCTATTAACTGCTTCTGATTGCATTTGCGGAGAAATGACATAACAAACCTTATTAGAATTTCGTTTAAAATCAGAGTAAGTATTGGGACGCCTTGGTGGCTCAGTCAGTTGAGCCTCTGTCTGACCCTTGATTGCGGCTCAGGTCATGATCTCAACACTTAGTGAGTTGAGCCCCGCATTTGGCTCTGCACTGGCAGCATGGAGCCTGCATGGGATTCTCTCTCTTTCCTCTCTCTCTGCCCTTCCCCAACTCACGATATTTCTATCTCTCAAAATAAAGTTAAAAATTAGAGTAGGTAGTACTTGCAGGATTTTTCAGTGAGTCAGTTCCTAGGACTTGGATGTATATGTTGCTTGGACACCCTTTTACCATCTGGCTTCTACACCCTAGGTTGTGTAAATGGTGACGTTGCCAGATAACTGCGTTTGGCTAGGAAAAAAAGTTGTGGTCTTTGAGGGCGACAGGGGTGTGGGTATTGGCATAAGTTCTTACACAGTAGTTCCCCCTTATCCCTGTCACTTTTTGTTCTTTCAACTACCCATGGTCAACCTCAGTCTAGATGGTCCTCCTTCTGATGTTGTCAGAAGGCCAGAAATAGCCTGACAGTATGTCACAATGCCTGTGTCATTCATCTCACTTTATCTCATGTAGGCATTTTATCATTTTACGTTATCGTAGTACAAAATATATTGAATAAATTTTTTTTTTAATTTTTAATGTTTTTATTTTTGAGAGAGAGACAGAGCGTGAGTGGGGAAGGGGCAGAAAGAAGGAGACACAGAATCGGAAGCAGGCTCTGTTCTGACAGCTCAGAGCCTGACGCAGGGCTGGAACTCACAAACTGTGAGATCATGACCTGAGCTGAAGTCGGACACTTAACCAACTGAGCCACCCGGGTGCCCCAGTACAAGATATATTGAGAGACCACATTCATATAATGTTTATTACAGCATATTGTTATAATTCTATTTTATTAATTATTGTTAACTTCTTACTATGCTTAATTTATAAATTAAACTTGATCATAGGAATGTCTGTTTTGGAAAAAAACAGTATTTATAGGGTTTCATACTAACTGCAGTTTCACGTATCCACTGGGGGTCTTGGGACGTATCCCCTGTGGATAAGGGGGGGACAACTGTACTTGGTAAAATTTTAGAGGGAAATTCATTTTTTGGTTGACTAATATCAGCAGGAGTTCACATGTGCTTTTAAAAATCACTGTGTCTGCTGCTAAATTTTCTTTGCTTTTTTTCCCTCCCTCTGTCAGGTTCTTCAGAACAGATATCCCAGCCTCTTGGCAGTAACTGATCACTTGCTTGACATTTACATCCAAATTACTGGAGAGAAACATCACTCTCAGAATGATAGTTCTGTTACATGTGAACAGGCACCTGAGGAAGTTTCAGAAGCCAGAAGAGAAAACAAAGGACTAAGCCTCGAGGGAAGAGAGTTGTCTCTAAGGTACTGGATTAAACCTTGAGTGTATACGTATATATATTTTTAAATTTTAGAGAGTAGGGGAGAGAGGCAGAGGGAGAGAGAGAGACTCCTAAGCAGGCTCCATGCTCAGTGTGGAGCCCAACATGGGGCTCGATCCCACAACCCTGGGATCATGGCCTGTGCCAAAATCAAGAGTCAGACACCCCACTGACTGAGCCACCCAGACAACTCAAGTTGATATTCTATTTATTCATCTTTTAAGTAGGCTCCATGCCCAATGTGTGGCTTGAACCCTTGACCCCAAGGTCAGGAATCCCATACTCCACTGACTGAGCCAGCCAGGTGCCTCCTGAGTTGATGTTTGATTGATTGATTGATTGATTGATTGATTTTTATTTTTTATTTTATTTTTTAATTTTTTTTTTTTCAACGTTTATTTATTTTTGGGACAGAGAGAGAGCATGAACGGGCGAGGGGCAGAGAGAGAGGGAGACACAGAATCGGAAACAGGCTCCAGGCTCTGAGCCATCAGGCCAGAGCCCGATGCGGGGCTCGAACTCACGGACCGCGAGATCGTGACCTGGCTGAAGTCGGACGCTCAACCGACTGCGCCACCCAGGCGCCCCGATTGATTGATTTTTAATGATTATTTATTTTTGAGAGAGAGAGTGGGCTCAAGAGCGCAAATGGGGGAGGGGCAAGCAGAGAGGGGGACATAGAATCTGAAGCAGGCTCCAGGCACCGAGCTGTCTGCCCAGATCCTGATGCGGGGCTCTAACTCACAAGCCATGAGATCATGACCTGAGCCAAAGTTGGATCCTAACCAACTGAGCCTCCCAGGCACCTCTTGAGTTGATATTGTAAAAATTCCTTCCCTTTAAAGTTCTTAGCAACTAGCACTAAATGGTTATGAGGGGTCAGGTTTTGAAATTAGACCTGTGAACTGCTTCATGGTGTACAATCCTGTTTTCAGATCTTACAGTTAATCATTGAGAAGGCTTATTATAGGTAATGTTATTTTAGCTTTAAAAAGTAACTTTGGGGGCACCTGGCTGGCTCAGTTGGTAGAGCATGGGACTCTTAAACTCAGAGTCATGAGTTCAAGTCCCATATTGGGCATGGCGCCTACTTAAAAAAAATTTTAAAAGAAAAAATAATAACTGTATTTAAAGAAAAATCTGTATTTATTTGGGGGGTGCAGAGAAAGGGAGAAGAATTCCAAGCAGGCCCTGCGCAATCAGCATGGAGCCTGATGCACGGCTTGATCTCACAAACTGAGTCACATGCTTAACTGACTGAACCACCCAGGCACCCCCAAAAAATAACTTTAGAAGGTTGGGACTAGTTACTGACATAATTCTTTCACTAGCTTTTTTTGTTGTTGTTACATTTGGGGTCATAAATAAGACTCGGATTTTGCTTATATGTATGGGTTCTGGGCCTTTGCTTTCTTTTCTTGATGGTTGACTTGCCCTTTGAGAAGTGAGCATTAGGAATGGACAGTTCCCCTCAGTTTGCTCTGAGAATTTATTGGCCACCCCTCAACCTTGTTTGGCATGGATTGGGGTAAAATGAATGATAGATCACTTCCTGGTAGGGGTAGGGAGTAGGACCCCCTCACTTATTCTTTCCACTGCTCTGTTTATTTTCACAATGTCAGAGTTACAGTGAGACTTCATTGTCTGGTGTCTCCAGACTTAAGTGGATTGAATTTAACGCTGATGTCTTTGTTGTCTATGACCTATGGTCTTTTATTTCCTGGCTTTTTTTTTTTTTTTTTAAAGGGATCTACTGAATTGGTGTAATAGGATCGTTCATAGCTTTGACAGTCTGTCTTCATCAGCATCCTTAAATATTTTTCAAGAGGTAAGAGAATCTTCAGAATCTTCCTGTTTGTTTTCTCTGTACTCTATAAGGCTATTGATTTTCATTTTTATTTTCTGTCTCTTGGCTGCTATCAGGATTTTTCTTTTGTGTTTATTATTCCTAGCTAGTTAAAACCAAACTAATGTCTTAAAACTGTGCATAATAAATGTTTGGTTTTATAACAGGTTACTACTAATAACAAATAAGTATAGTTTGGGTAGAGTAAAACAGACACTGAAATTAAAGATAAATAAAAACAAAATCTCCCAGGTGATAAGAGTGTTGTAAAATGTAGCGTTTCTAAAATGTTTAGTATTTAAGGGTCCCTGGCTGGCCCAGTATAGCATCTTGATCTTGGGGTAGTGGTTTTGAGCCTCACATTGGGTGTGGTGCC
Source organism: Herpailurus yagouaroundi (assembly GCF_014898765.1). Taxonomy (NCBI): domain Eukaryota; kingdom Metazoa; phylum Chordata; class Mammalia; order Carnivora; family Felidae; genus Herpailurus; species Herpailurus yagouaroundi. The sequence continues at coordinate 49,245,700 of NW_024412394.1, read as the reverse complement.
TACTGAAAAAAATGTTCAATATTTATTCCTAGATATAATTTCATAGTCTGTCTGATAGAGTTTTATTTGTCTGATCCCTCCACTAGTCTCTGTAGGACCTTTTAACTTTGTTCAGAAAAATTTATGTGGGGGTTGCAAAGTATAGCCTTGTATGCTGGGCTTGGGGAAAAAATGTGTTATGTGGGAGTGAAACCCTATTGAATTACAGCTCTGCCATATTTTAGAGTTAGAGATTTGTTCCTGCCTGTTTAGGAATAAAAGTGATACTGCCTGAAGATCTGTGGGCTCTTAAAGCACTGACCACTTTTGATTAGAGTTTAGTCCCTGCAGCTGTTTCCAATTTTCCACTTTCTCTCCAGCTGCTTTTGGGGAGGGGTGCTTTTCCCATATTCTCCCCTCTTCAGTCTCCGTCCTCACCCCGCTCGCAAAAGCACCTCCCTTCCTGCACCTTCTCGCTCCCCAGGTTCACTTCTCCGTGCCGCATACCTGCTGAATTCTGTGGTTCAGGTTGTGCAGATTGTTGTGTTAATCCTCCAGTCAGTTTTCTAGGTGTGTAGGATGGTTTAGTGTTGGTCTGGCTGTATTTCATGGACGCGAGACACACAAAAAACTTCCATGCTGTTCACCATCTTGGCTCCTCTAACCACTTTTGATTATAAAGTGTTGTGGTTTCTGTTAGCTAGGATTGAGGAGAGTTTACAGTGTCTTGTTGTGTTTGGCAGTTAGCTTGAGTAGAAAGAAACCACATATGGAGTTGACACTTACGGGGAGCCGAACCTGAAATGCTGTGTGTCAGTCCTTGCTTGAATTTTGATCTTCTCTCCCATGAACTTGCCTTCTCATTCCCCTAAATTTCTCATTTTTCTAAGAAAAACTTTGTTTTTTATTTAAAAAAAATTTTTTTTAACATTTATTTATTATTGAGAAACAGACAGAGCATGAGCGGGGGAGGGGCAGAGAGAGAGGGAGACACAGAATCCGAAGCAGGCCCCAGGCTCTGAGCTGTCAGCACAGAGCCCTATGCAGGGCTTGAACCCACGAACCACAGGATCATGACTTGAGCCGAAGTTGGACGCTTAACCAACTGAGCCACCCGGGCACCCCTGTTTTATATTTTTAAAATAAAACTGTGGCATTAATAGGATTCCTATTATCTTTAGTCTCTGTTTTAGAATGTCATTCTGTGTGTTTGCATAGAACCACTTTATTGAGATATAATTCACATACCATAAAATCCACTCTTTTATTAAAGTTTGCAACTCAGCATTTTTTACTGTATTCACAGAATTATGGAACCATCACCATTATCTAATTATAGAACTCTCTCTAATTGCATCACCCCAAAGGAAAACCATGTACCCATTAGCCATTATCCTCATTTTCCCCTCTCTATATCCCCTGGCAACCACTGATCTACCTTTTGTCTATAGATTAGCTAAATTTGGACATTTCATATAAATGGAATCATACAATACATGACTCTTTGTATCTGGCTTCTTTGACTCCGCTTATTTCCTCGGTTAATCCATGTTGTAGCATGAGTTAATACTTCATTCTTTTTTTTTGGCTGAATAACATTTTACTGTATCAATATATCACATTTTGTTATCCATTTATTTGTTAATGGATATGTGGGTTATCTTTACCTTTTGGCTACCTGAATAATGCTGCCCTGAACATTTGTATACAAGTACTTTATTAATATAGAAACAGTATATATGTATTGTTGAAAATGGGAAAATGTAGGAAAGCAAAGTGATAAAAATATTCTTTCATTCAGAGGTACTCCAGCACTTTTAACACCTTGGTGTATCTCCTTCCAGATATTTTTCCTCTTTTTTAAGATTTTATTTTTAAGTAATTTCTATATCTAATGTGGGGCTCAAACTCACAACCCGGATATCAAGAGTCACATGCATTACTGACTGAGCCAGCTAGGCGCTCCCAGACCTTTTTCTGTCCATATAAGCTTAAGAAGGCTTTTACTATCAGGGTTCCCCTCTTTACAGATACTATCTTGTTTTTTTTTTTTTTAATTTTATTTTTAATGTTTATTTGTTTTTGAGAGAGACCATGAGTGGGGAGGGGCAGAGAGAGAGGGAGACACAGAATCCGAAGCAGGCTCCAGGCTCTGAGCTGTCAGCACAGACCCCAGCATGGGGCTTGAAGCCACAACTGTGAGATCATGATCTGAACTGAAGTTGGATACTTAATTGACTGAGCCACCCAGGCGCCCCTAGAGATATTATCTTGTTGAAGAGATCAGGCCCGTTTTGCAGAATGTTCCACCTTTTGGCTTTATCCTGTTGCTTCTTCATTGCTCTGACACCAGCTGGTGTTCCGTAATTCAATCCAGTTCTGATACTGACTATCTCGAGTTAGTGTAGACCCTACAGGTCAAGGGTGCAGTTCTCTAGAAGACTGCCCCCATTTTAGACTCAGGCTGCAAGTCTTGGTGGCTACTCTCACTTGTGACCTACCAACTATAAATTCAGGGGTTCCCACGATGTGTCATGATCAGTAACCCACAGAACTCATTGAAAACACTATACTTACAGTATACGTAATAGTTTTATTATAAAAGGTATAACTTAAAGACAGTCAGATGGAGGAGACAAAAAGGGCGAAGTTTCAAGGATCCTGATTATACAGTAGCTTCTGTTCCTTTGGAGTCAGGGTGTGCTACCTTCCTGGTTCATTAGTATGTCCACCAACAAGGAGGTTCTCTGAACTTTGGATGTCCAGTGTTGTTGTTGTTGTTGTTGTTGTTGTTGTTGTTGTTTTAATATTATTTATATTCAGAGAGATAGACCGTGAGTGGGGGAGGGACAGAGAGAATCCCGAGCAGGCTCCCTGCTGTCAGCTCGGAGCCCTATGCGGGGCTCTATCTCATGAAATATGAGATCAGGACCTGAGCGGAAATCAAGACTTGGAAGCTTAACCAACTGAGCCACCCATGGCTTTTATTGGGGTCTTCTGTCATTGTCCATATGATGGAGCTCAATCTCTAGCCCCTCCTCCCACTCCAGAGGGTAGAACTTTCAGCTCCACCCCTCCAGTAAGTGCTGGGTCTTTCTGGCCAGACCAGCCCCTCCCTCAAACTGCCTAAGGGTCCATCAGGAGTCACCTTGTTTATTAGCATAATAAACTCAAATATGATCCAAAGGGGCCCTAGTAAATAACAAAAGACACTTCTTACTCTTGGTAATTCCAAGGGTTTTTGAAGCTCTGTGCCAGATACTAGGGACAAGGACTGGATAAGTTCCCTCTCTTTAAAAAAAATTTTTTTTAACATTTATTTATTATTGAGAGGCAGAGAGAGACAGAGCATGAGCATGGGAGGGGCAGAGAAGGGGGAGACATAGAATCTGAAGCAGGCTGCAGGCTCTGAGCTGTCAGCAGAGCCTGATGCATGGGTCAAACCCATAAACCGCGAGATCATGACCTGAGCCGAAGTCGGATGCTCAACCAACTGAACCACCCAAGCGCCCCAAATTTTATTGATATTTTAACATTTGGTTGGTGGTGGCAGAACCAAATGTATTCTTTGTTTGCCACACTCGTGGTATCCTTTCCGTTGTCATTTTATCTCTTATCTTTCCTGTAAATGGAAATTTAACAAATGCGCAATGTATTCAAATTCAGACTTTTTAAAAAAAAATTTTTGTTAATGTTTATTTTTTTTTTTTTCAACATTTATTTATTTTTGGGACAGAGAGAGACAGAGCATGAACGGGGGAGGGGCAGAGAGAGAGGGAGACACAGAATCGGAAACAGGCTCCAGGCTCTGAGCCATCAGCCGAGAGCCTGACGCGGGGCTTGAACTCCCGGACCGCGAGATCGTGACCTGGCTGAAGTCGGACGCTCAACCGACTGCGCCACCCAGGCGCCCCAATGTTTATTTATTTTTGAGACAGAGGGAGACAGTGAGAGTGGGGGAGGGGCAGAGAGAGAAGGAGACACGGAATCTGAAACAGGCTTCAGGCTCTGAGCTGTCAGCACAGAGCCCAATGTGGGGCTTGAACCCATGAACTGTGAGATCATGACCTGAACCAAAGTCGGACGTTCAACCGACTGAGCCACCCAGGCGCCCCTCAAATTCAGACTTTTTGGGTAGACTCTTTTTTTGGTGGTGATATGTACTTTATATTTCATTACATCAGGAAACACATATCTGGTTGGCCTATCAGAAGTTGCTGAGATTGAGTACTGGATTAGGGTAATGACAATGTGATTTTTTTATTGTGCAGCAAGAATTTACCTTTACAGCTAGAAATTAATCTTTTGGTGTTACTTCCACTGTAGAGTCAGATTTGTAAAATGAGACTTTTAAAATTTTTTCCCAATTAACCAGTATTTTGATAGTAAAGGCTTCACATTTGTTTGTGTCTAGTCTCTCTTATGATAAGGTCCTTGATGCTAGAGCTGGTACTTTATTTCTACTCTCCTTACTCTTACAGAAATGTTCCTGCTGGGTTTTATGTTCTTTTTGTGGCCAGGATAGTGGCACTCTGTTATTAATACAGTATTTTAAAAAGTCAGTCGGCATTGACCTTGGTTATTTTAATAGGCTCTGGACTGTTTCACAGCAATGCTTTCTAAGCATACAAGCAAACTGAAAATGGCAGAAGTCATTGGAAGCAAATTGAACATTTCCAAGAAAAAGGTATGTAGTACTATTTTTGCTTCTCTGTTGAAAGGAAGCTGGGTTATTTAGTTTATTTGCTAGTCTCTGGTCCTTACCTAGAACAGCTCCTTTGCAATAACTACCTCCTCTGAAAGTTGGTAGTTTCATTGCTCCCTTTCATGGACATAAAGCTCTCACTATCTTCTAAATAACTAATTCTCCATGTGTTCTACATTCTTCTTTTTTTTTTTTTTTTAATATTTTTTTTATTACATTTCTTTATTTTTGAGAGGCAGAGAAAGAAAGAGCACAAGTAGGGGAGGGGCAGAGAGAGGGAGACACAGAATCTGAAGCAGGCTCCAGGCTCTGAGGTGTCCGCACAGAGCCCGATGCGGGGCTCGAACTCATGAATGGTGAGATCATGACCCGAGCCAAAGTCGGACGCTCAACCGACTGAGCCACCCAGGTGCCCGTCATGTGTTCTACATTTTTAAAGTGAGCTGCGTTGTGCCTTATATCACATGCATGCTTTATTTTCTCTAGTGTTTTAATGAGTGTGTTCTGTAGATTGTGGACTCAGGACTGGAATTGTTTTCCTAACACCTTTGCCTATAGTTTTATGCACAATTAGATTTTTTCCACCTTTTCATTATTAACATCAGAAAAGTTGAAAAGAATAGTACAAAGAATAGTACTTAGGTTCATTGATGACATTTTTAATATTTTGCCATTCTTGCTTTATTTCAAAAATTGTATTTTTGGAGGAGAGAGCTTTTTAGCAGTGGTGATGGTAGCTAGAGAACTGTCTGAGGCCTGTCTTGTGGTAGGTGGCTGGCATTCTCAAATGAATGATGACTCAAAAAAGCTTTAGGTCAGGAACTGCTCCTTAGCATTCTGAACCTGTTGGGATGGTTTTGGCTGCAGGTGACAGAACACCTACTGAAAAGGGCTTACATAATAAAAGAAATGAAGTGCCTCAGTTGGCTTAGATTGATCATTATCCCTTTTGGTTGAAGAAAGATTTACTTTCCCTGAATACTTTGCTGCCCCTTCCATTCCTGACCCAAATCTAAACAAAATCTGGGTTCTTAGAGTTAGCAACAAGGATAAGAAAGAATGGCTCTTGGGTAGAGACCCTGGAGCCTCTCTGACAGCTTTTCTGTGTTTTGGCTGTGGTCAGATGTACTATGGTTTATTCAAGTCATTGTTTCCTGCATTATGTTAGAATCTAAAGCAGAGGAAAGCATAACTGAAGAAAAATCACTCTGATTTTTTTCATAAATTATAGGAGTAGAACTTTCTGTTCATTCACTATTGGAATATGTTAATGTGTTCACTTTAGAGATAGGCAGATATGGGCTTATTTGAATGAATAAAAACTACCATTACAGGGAAACATTCATGATCAGTGTTTTCAAATAAAACCGCAGAAATTTAGAAAATTTTTAAAAAGACATAATTAAAGTTAACTCACCTGTCTTGGAAGTAGAAAATGCTTGTTAGTAAAGGGCTAATTAGAGGGGCACAGTATCCCACATGCATGAGGAAATGTTTGAAGCGTGTATAGAATTTTTTTAAAAGATCATACAGAAGTTTACTCTTTCCCCTCCCACAGGCTGAATTTTTCTGTCAACTTTATAAACCGGAAATTGTGATCAATGAGTTAGATGTGCAAGTGGGTCGAGTGCGGCTTCTTCGGAAACAAAGTGAGGCTGTCCACATACAGAGGTAAATAGGCTCTCAACCAGTCTGAGACTGTGGGACGTTAGGAACATGATAGGAGGGTTAATCTAGCCCCCTGTCTCCAAGCAAAACGTGTGTGAATGGTGATCTCTCCCCTGTGCTGGATGGTAAGAAGCAGTACTTTCCCAAAGTATATTCTGTGAAATTAGATGTTAATAGGTGAAGGAGGTGAGGAGGGTTGTTAGGGATTTGGGACTAGCAAAGATGTATCTTTGATTTTATTCATTGTAGTGTATTTAGCAGAGTAAGCTTCCCTTGGAAGTTAGGCTAGATCCTAACGTTAGTCTGTAAATTCCTTGAATGCTGGAATGATTCTGAGATCTAGTTACCATTCATTAAATACTTACTATACTCCTAACATTGGTCTGAGTGCTTTGCATATGTTCTCTCGTGTAGTGGTGGAAATAATTTTATGAATTAATAATTAGTGTCTTACAGCTGCCATAACAAATTACCATAACTTGGTGGCCTAAAACAACAGACATTTATTCTCTCACAGTTCTGGAGGCTTGAAGTCTGAAATCAAGATGTTGGCAGGACCATACTTCCCCTGAAGGCTTTTGCCTCTTCCTGGCTTCTAATGGCTACCAGCAGTCTTTGGTGTTCCTTGCCCCAGTAGCTGCATCCTTCCCATCTCTGTCTCCATTGTCAGATCATCTTCTTTCTTGTGTGTGTTTGTGTTTCTAATTCTCTCTTTTTGTAAGGATACTAGTCAATGGATTTAAGGCTCACCCTTAAAGCCAGTATGATAGGATTTTAACTTTGTTATAGCTGCAAAGACCCTCTTTTCCAAATAAGGTCACATTCACACCTTCTGGGTGGACATGAATTTTGGGGGAAGGCTATTCAACCCACTACAAATAGTCACTCTTACCTAAATTTTATAGGTGAGGAGATGAGGGCTAAGAGAGGCTAAGTAATTTGCCGAAGATGACATAGCTAGTGCAGATAATGTCTTACCTTATGGGTGTTTTGATTCTCCAGAGTCTAGTAAAGTACTAGGTGTATAAATACTCAATGTTTGTAGAATGAATGAACAAATTCTGCGATTCCTAGGTTGTAAGGATATCTGTTTATAGCATCAAGACAGCTATTGTCAGTTCTCTTCTCATTTTTGTGGAGTCCGGAAAATCTGGTTCCTACACTGAAAGAAACTTGTAGTCTGTTTCTCTAACTGCTTATTTGTTTTCCCCTTCCCAGGGAGAAGTTCACTTTTGCTCCCACAAGGCCATCCTCCATTCTTATCGAACAGCTTGCAGTGTGTGTTAGCAAAGGGGAACCGGTATTACTGGTGGGAGAGACTGGGACTGGCAAAACCTCTACTGTCCAGTACTTGGCTCACATTACAGGTAACTTAGAGGAGAAACATTCTGCCCCCACACAATAAACATTTCACACTGTCTGCCTTTTTTTTTTCTTAAATAAAATGTCCAAAAAATACTGGAGTTTAAAAAGTGCCACCTCACCACTGCCTGGAAGTAACCACTGGAAATTGTTTCCTTGGAAGTAATGTAATTTTTTTCCCCTGGAAATAACTACTGTTACAGCCTAGCATTATCTTTTTCAGTTTATTTGTTTATCTGTTTTTAAGCTTATTTATTTACCTGGAAATAGAAAGCAAGAGCTGGGGTTGGGCAGAGAGAGAGCTAGAGAGAGAATCCCAAACAGGCTCCATGCTGTCAATGCCTAGCCCAATGTGGGGCTTGATTCCACAACCATGAGATCATGACCTGAGCCAAAACCAACAGTTGGACACTCAACTGACTAAGTCACTCAGGTGCCCCAACTGTTTCCAGTTCTCACCTATGGTCTGCAAATATATAAACGTTTAAGTTTGGATTTGTGTTGAAACAAATGGGATCACATTCTTATATATTGCATTTAGTTAATAAGCAAATTAGATATCTTTAAAAACAGAACTGCTTTACTCCTAATGGTTAAATAATATTACGTATTGGATGTTTATTTAATTCTAATTTATAGACATTTACATATTGAAGGATTTTTTTGTTGTTTTCAGTTATCTGATTGTAGAGCAATAATACACAGTGAATCTTCTTGTATATCTCTCTGGGTTAGGTGAAAATTTTGAATGGTTAAAATTCCTGAAATTAAAATAAGAGGAGCAGAGGAAATGTGCCCATGTCCACACATCTTTAAGGATCACACTGGATATAATCAGTCTTGAAATTTTCAGAGTGACCCTTTTGCCCTTTCTTTTTAAAAGGCCACCATTTGAGGGTTGTCAATATGAATCAACAAAGTGACACTGCAGACTTGCTTGGAGGGTAAGTTTGTTTTAAAATTATTTTCTGGTTATTTTGAGTTCACTGCTTGAGGGAGCAAATAGTGTTTTCTTATAAAGCTCAAAATTAGCCTTAGAAAAAGGTTCAAAGACTTGCACTCCTACCCCCCACCACAGTAGGTTATTTATTGGACTTTACTGAGGACCTGTTGGATATATAGATGTTTCTCTCAATTTTAAAGAATGCTTGAGATTCTTGCTCTCAAAGATCATGCTGGAATGGAGAGGGACAAAAAAACCAAGCATGCAATTAATATTTGTGTGTACTGACATTTATCTAAAGTGTACGTTCTAGAGTCGCACTGCCTTGGAGCTAGATTCTCTCCTGCAGTTCAATTATCTTTGAAACATTAAGTAGCTCTCTACTTGGTTAAATGTTGCTCATGGGATTCCACTGTGGTCATTAAAAGGCCCTTCTTCCCTGTTGGTGTTTTTGAATATGTTAGATTCGTGATCAGTTTTAGTTTGTGCCGAAGGCTGTAAAACTGATGGATGTTTTTGGCATACCTTAAGTTGAGTGATATTGGGATCTGTCCCATTAACTCTAAACAGTTGCCTAAAAAAAACCCTTAAAGGCATAAAGTAGAATTTATTGCCCTTTTTGCTCTTTATGGCATCTGCCAGAAAGCTTTTCATTTATCTCTTTTTTTGAGGGTCACATTACAGCAGTTTTTATTTTTACTCTTTCTTTGTCTTATAGCCCTCCCTGCTGTGGCGGGAGTGCTACTTTGGATTCCTGCTTCCTCCTTTTACTTATATTCTCTTCTATACATATCACTAGTTATGTACTTAATTAACACTTTTAAATATATATTCTGTCTTAAGATCCATTAGCTGAGATTTATCTTTCTTTAATTCTACTTTCATTTTTTAATTTTTTCCCCAGTGATCTTTCTACCTTGTTTTTAGTTTACTTCTGTTAGCTCATTGACACTTAATCTCCTCTTTCCTTCATTGAGGTACTTGGCAATGTTTTTTTAGTGATATAATTTGTTTCTTAACTCGGTATATCTATACTACCATGTATTTCTTTCTATTTTGTATCTATATATGTCTTCAGGAATGTTCTGCTATTACATACTCCTAACACAAAAGGCTAGTCTTACAATAACTGAACATGGACTAGGTCTATTTCTTCTAAGAATTTATAGTGTTATGTCACGTCACCCATTATAAGCAGGTTTTTTTTTTTTAATTTTTTTTTAAAAAATTATTTTATTTTATTATTATTATTTTTAATTTACATCCAAATGAGTTAGCATATAGTGCAACAATGATTTCAGGAGTAGATTCCTTAATGCCCCTTACCCAGTTAGCCCATCCCCCCCCTCCCACAACCCCTCCAGTAACCCTCTGTTCTCCATATTTAAGAGTCTTTTATGTTTTGTCTCCCTCCATTTTTATATTATTTTTGCTTCCCTTTCCTTATGTTCATCTGTTTTGTATCTTAAAGTCCTCATATGATATTTCTCTTTCTCTGACAAATTTCCTTAGCATAATACCTCTAGTTCCATGTACGTAGTTGCAAATGGCAAGATTTCATTCTTTTTGACTGCCGAGTAATACTCCATTGTGTGTGTGTGTGTGTGTGTGTGTGTGTGTGTGTGTGTGTGCGTGCGCACGCGCGCGCGTGCGCGCGCGCGTGTGCACACACACCACATCTTCTTTATTTATTCATCCATCGATGAACATTTGGGTTCTTTCCATACTTGGCTGTTGTTGATAGTGCTGCTATAAACATTGGGGTGCATGGGCCCCTTCGAAAGAGCACACTTGTATCCCTTAGACAAATACCTAGTAGTGCAATTGTTGGGTCGTAGGGTAGTTCTATTTCTAATTTTTTGAGGAACCTCTACACTTCTCCAGAGTGGCTGCAGCAGTTTGCATTCCCACCAGCAGTGCAAAAGAGATCCTTTCTCTGCATCCCCGCCAATATCTGTTGTTGCCTGAGTTGTTAAATGTTAGCCATTCTTACAGGTGTTAAGGTGGTATCTCGTTGTGGTTTTGATTTGTATTTCCCTGATGATGAGTGATGTTGAGCATTTTTTCATGTGTCAGTTGGCCATCTGGAAGTCTTCTTTGGAGAAGTGTCTATTCATGTCTTTTGCCCATTTTTTCACTGGATTATTCGTTTTTTGGGTGTTGAGTTTGATTAAGTTCTTTATAGATTTTGGATACTAACCCTTTATCTGATAATGTCATTTGTAAATATCTTTCTCCCATTCCATCAGTTGCCTTTTTTAAAAAAATTTTTTTTTAACGTTTATTTATTTTTGAGACAGAGACAGAGCATGAATGGGGGAGGGTCAGAGAGAGAGGGAGACACAGAATCTGAAGCAGGCTCCAGGCTCTGAGCTGTCAGCACAGAGCCCGACGCGGGGCTCGAACTCACGGACCGCGAGATCATGACCTGAGCCAAAGTCAGCCGCTCAACCGACTGAGCCACCCAGGCACCCCATGCATTTTTTTTTTTTATTTTTTTTAAACATGTATTTATTTTTTGAGAGACAGAGTATGAGCAGTAGAGAGGGGCAGAGAGAGAGGGAGTCACGGATTCAGAAGCAAGCTCCAGGCTCTGAGCTGTCAGCACAGAGCCCAACGCGAGGCTCGAACTCAAGAACCGCGAGATCATGACCTGAGCTGAAGTCACATGCTCAACCGACTCAGCCATCCAGGCACCCCCATCAGTTGCCTTTTAGTTTTGCTGATTGTTTCCTCCTCTGTGCAGAAGCTTTTTATTTTGATAAGGTCCCAATAGTTCATTTTTGCTTTTGTTTCCCTTGCCTCTGGAGACATGTTGAGTAAGAAGTTGCTGCAGCCAAGGTCAAAGAGGTTTTTGTCTGCTTTCTCCTGGAGGATTTTGATGGTTTCCTGTCTTACATTGAGGTCTTTCATCCATTTTGAGTTTATTTTTGTATATGGTGTAAGAAAGTGGTCCGGGTTGATTCTTCTGCATGTCGCTGTGCAGTTTTCCCAGCACAACTTGCTGAAGAGACTGTCTTTATTTCATCGGATATTCTTTCCTGCTTTGTCAAAGATTAGTTAGCCATACATTTGTGGGTCCATTTCTGGGTTCTCTATTCTTTTCCATTGATCTGAGCGTCTGTTTTTGTGCCAGTACCATACTGTCTTGATGATTACAGCTTTGTAATATAGCTCGAAGCCCATGGTTTGCCCATTTTCAAATGAATTCTTACATGTAGTCTCAGTGTATGTTCTCCCAGGTGTTAGGCTGGTTCCCATTGAGTATTTGTGTTACAATTCATTTTTTTCTTTTCTGAAGTGTATATATGTTGACTCATTTTTTTCATCACTTGAAATATATTGACTTAACTGTTTCAGCCACTATGCTCCACTTTAAGTTAATTCTTATATGCACTCATGTTCCAGGCTCTGTTTGGAGTCCTTTATCTGTGTTAACTCACGTGGCCTTTTTAACAACCATGAGGCACAGACTCCTACCCCATTTTACACAACAGAGAACTAAGACACATAGGGATTAAGTACCTAGTACAAGGTAGTGGCTGGTTCATGTTTGAACCCAGGCAGTCTGTACTGAACCCAGGCAGCTGCCTCAGTTAGCTTTGGATTCCATTCGTACTATCATCTTTAAGACTAGCAACTTTATTTAAATAACATGTGTGTTTTGTTTAATTTCTCACTATTCCTAGTGTTCATCATCTTTTGCTTTAGTCCATTGTATAGGTCTCTCATGTTTGCTTCTACTCTTAACTTCCCTACAGTCTCTTCCATTTAGTAGTTAACAGTCCTTTTAAGGTATAATCAGATTGCATTACTCTTTGTCTCAAATCCTTACACTGACTTCTCAGGCCATTTAGAGTATACTCCAAAGGCTTTTTTGGGCCTATAAGACCCTTCATAATCTAGCACTGGTACTTCTCTGACATAATTTTTCCCTTCGGCTCTGCTGTTGAGCTCCAGCCACACACTTTCTGTGTTGCACCTGGTTGCTTGCTGTTCTCTGTGTGGCATCCCTTGTGGTCCACAGATGTTTGGCTTAACTCCTTTCCTTGCTTGATTTGGGTTGCCTTGAAACGCTCATCTTTAACAAAGCCTTTCTATCATATTTAAATTACCAGTGCCTTCTCCACCCAGTCTCATTTATCTATAATCATAGCACTTAACTACTATTTAATATTTTATAGTAGATGTCTTTTTCTATTCTTTTGTTAGATTGTAGGTGGGGGAGGACCTTGTGGGTCTTGTTTACTCAGTGCCTAACACCTAACAGGTACTCAGTAAATTTTTGTTGAATAAATTGAATAAATGTCTTTACTAATGTGTTAGTGCTTACTGGTAAGTGTACATGAGTTTGAAGTTCTCATACTTTTTCTCTCTGGAATCAGACTCTTTGATGGATGCTCAGTATCTGGGCATTGGTTTTGCTTATCTCATGGTTTCTCTCTCACAGTCGAATGAGTAAATAGTGTCCATGAGTTTTCTAATTGTGCTTGATTGTTGCGAAACATACTTGTTTTTGTTTTAGTTCTCAAATTATTTTTTGTGGAAATAAAAGTTATGTCATTGTATTTGAATTCTAGTATTTAGTATCTTAGGGTATAGAAAATTGTATACCTGAGGTTTTCGAGGAACAATTAGTTGCTGCTTGAGCAACTTCTAGCTACAGCAGTGGTTCTCGACTGTTTATTATCACCTGTCACCTCCAGATATTACAATTAATATGAACTAATTTCCTAGCTCCCCAACAGAGAAGTGCTAAAGAATAAGAGAGAATCTAAATACTAAGAAATAAAATGTTGAGCTTTGGAGGGCCACAGACCATTGCAACATCTAAGGTTTTGTTGCTGTCCTCTCTCCCCTAGTTTTTCTCTTTGAGAGCAATTCTCTCCCCCATCAATTGAGAAGGCATGAGCTGTGTTCACTTTTCTTAAGCTAACCAGTTTCAGATGTTGTATTTTCTTCTAAGATATTCTGAAAACTTTTGGTCAATCTTGATAAAATATGGTTTATCATTGAGTCTTCTACGTGATGTTTATTTAAACATGTTAGTAAAATAAGTGACATGCCTTTCACTGCCCAATTAGGAATTTCGAATTCTTTTCATAATACTGTTTTTACCTTCAGTGTAGACTCTTCAAACATTTAGAATGAAGAAAATCGATTATAATTTAAAACTTTAACATAGATTGTTAATATAGAGAGAGTGAGTCTGAGCAGAGAAGAAGGGCAGAGGGAGAGTGAGAGAGAATCCCAAGTAGTCTCTACGCTTGGTGCAGAGTCCCATGTGGGGCTCAGTCCCATGACCCTGGGATTAGGACCTGAGCCAAAATCAAGACTTGGATGCTCAACTAACTGAGCCACCCAGGCACCCCTAAAGCTTTAACATAGATCTTTAAAGTATTTTTATATTATTTCTGATTTTGAGTAAATGAAATCTTGGACCTATTCCTATTTTCTAACACATGATTTCTAATCTCTAGTAGCTTCAGAAGTTTGGGAATTATATTTACCTTTTGTTTCAGTTACAAACCGGTGGACCATAAACTTATTTGGCTGCCCTTACGGGAGGCATTTGAAGAACTCTTTGCCCAGACGTTTTCCAAGAAGCAAAACTTTACATTCTTAGGACACATTCAGACCTGTTACAGGCAGAAACGGTGGCATGATCTCCTCAGACTAATGCAGCATGTACACAAGTCGGCCGTCAACAAGGATGGAAAAGAAAGTGAAATTGGTAAGAACAGGACCCATACTGCTAGTGGGAGGCCATGAGGCTTTGGCTTAATTAATAGAATTGAAACCAGTGACCAAAGGGTTAATGGAACTAATAAGCACAGCTACAGACTAATAAACCAGGCTGCAGTGTTTTCCTTTAAATATCCGTGCCTCTTCTCCTTCAGGGAGACAGATTTGAGGCTTGCTCTCCCGTCTCCTTCTCTCACTGCCTCTTTTTTTTGTTTGGTTTTTAAGATTTTATTTTTTTTTTAAATTTTTTTTTTCAACGTTTATTTATTTTTGGGACAGAGAGAGACAGAGCATGAACGGGGAGGGGCAGAGAGAGAGGGAGACACAGAATCGGAAACAGGCTCCAGGCTCTGAGCCATCAGCCCAGAGCCCGACGCGGGGCTCAAACTCCCAGACCGCGAGATCGTGACCTGGCTGAAGTCGGACGCTTAACCGACTGCGCCACCCAGGCGCCCCTTAAGATTTTATTTTTAAGTAATCTCTACACCCAAAGTGGGGCTCAAACCTACAACCCTGAGATCAAGAGTTGTGTGCTGTATGACTGCCAGCCAGGCACCCCTTGGCTGCCTCTCAAGTAAACCCTTTCCTTGCTACATAATTGACATCTTAAATGGCTTTGCTGTGTGCTGGGCACATGAACTGGAGTTTAGTTACAAATTTGGTGAGCCAGCAGGAGCTTTTTGCCAGTGGTTCATGAGCCCCCAGCCGACAACAACAATCTGGAGGAAAGTCTAAGCAGCTGCCTAGGCTCTTTTTCCTAAGGATGACACTCCCTGCCCTGACTGGGTGCTGCCATCCCTCAGTGTTTAATTTAGCATTCATGGGCAGGGAATGGTTTTTGGTTTGGGCAGATGTGTCTTGGTGAGGTCATTTCTTCCTTCCATTTGGTTTGGCTCTCTTAGCATCCTTCCCTTGCTTAATTAGAAAAGGTTGACTAGGAAGCCATTTGGTTCAGTTGGTGAAGCCCTGACTTTTAGGGGAGGAACCAGTGCTCACAGAGGTACTCTGGGTTTCATTCATTTGGTTTGTTGTTGCTTCTTTGGGGATCTTTGGGTAAAATCAGCTGCATTGTAATTGGAAAATGGGAAATGACAGTTTGATTCCTGAATGCAGCCTTTTGGGTTATATTCTTTAAAACTGAGCAGTGCTTAGTTATGAACCCATGAAAGGAAAAAGATGATCTTTTTTGCGACACTGCTTGGTCATAATATTCATTAGACTCCAAGTAATGATGACCAATTAATGAATCCATGCGTTATAATACCATTTGCAGTTGTATTTGTTCTGTAAGATTTTGTTTGCATCTTTTTTGTATATTCATGCGTTCATGTATGTTGTAAATATGAGAAATTTTCTCCACCTTTGGATAGTATTGCTAAAATTAGTTTGTAAAGGAGTTATATATAAGTTGGTTTAAAGGCAAGTGCTTGTGGGGCAACTGGGTAGCTCAGTCGGTTGAACCTCTGACTTCGGCTCAGGTCATGATCTCACAGTTTGTGAGTTTGAGCCCCATGTCGGGCTCTGTGCTGACAGCCTGGAGCCTGCTTCGGATTCTCTGTCTTCCTCTCTCTCTGCCCCTCCCCTGCTTGCATTCTCTCAAAAATAAATAAACATTAAAAAAAAATTAAAAAAAAAAAGGCAAGTGCTTGTAAGCATTCTAGACTAGAATGTAGACATTCTAAAGCTCAGAAACTAATGTAAGTTTTTCACATTTATGTGATCTGAAAAAATATTTGGTATTAAAGCTAATTTAAGATTGTTGGTTTAAGGTTGTTTGTTTAATAGACGTGTCTTTAGAATTAACAGCATTACTTTTATTCTGCTTTGATTTACTTAAGTCAAATAAGTTGATACAAAAAAAATTTTTTTAAATATATGTTTCTTGGGAGAATGACTTTCTTCTAAAGTTTAGATTGGCAATCTAAACGTAACTATTAAGAAAAAAGAAACGGATATAAATAAATAAGATAAAAAAGTTTATAGGTTGGGGAGCCTGGGTGGTTCAGTTGGTTAAGCACCTGACTTCAGCTCCAGTCATGATCTCTCGGTTTATGAGTTCAAGCCTGCTGTTGGGCTCTGTGCTGACAGCTCAGAGCCTGGAGCCTACCAGAGATTCTGTGTCTCCCTCTCTGTCTGCCTCTGTCTCTCTCTCAAAAATGAATAAACATTAAAAAAAAGTTTATAGGTAAACTTTTAAGTAGCTTTCAAAATCTTTGGTCACCTATAAAGTTTTACAAAGTTAAATGATGGGTTAAGTAAATTAAGTATCTATATAGTTTCCAGGTAAGAAAACATTAATTACTAAACATAGTTTTATCTGCTTTTGGCTTCCTGTTACAGAGAAGCTAAAGATATTTGGGTTTATTAGTAAACATGTTTTATGGTACACTGAAATAAGGCATACATTTCTAAAAATTCTTCAGTGTAGTCATAAGTTTACCAATGTAAAAAATGCCAACACAACAAACAGTTTACAATTAGTTACTACTTAGTTTTTACTAGAAACTTAAGATTTTTAAGAGTTAAGAATTCTAATACATATAATTAGAATTACTGGAAATGATAAGGGAAACAATTCATATATGCAAGGAAAGTGAGACTGGGTATGTAAAGAGGAAAAATGTAGGTCAAAATATGAATGTAAAAAGGAAAGTTGTAGAAGGTTTGTGAGAAGGGAATCTTTGGAAAGGAATTTTTGTGCATGGTAGTCACTAAGATTAATGATATTAGTTGTTTTTTTGTTTTTGTTATTTTTTAATTTTATTTTTTATATTTTAAAATTTACATCCAAATTAGTTAGCATCTAGTGCAACAATGATTTCAGGAGTAGATTCCTTAGTGCCCCTTACCCATTTAGCCTATCCTGCCTCCCACAACCCCTCCAGTATGTTCTCCATGTTTATGAGTCTCTTCTGTTTTGTCCCCCTCTCTGTTTTTATACCACTTTTGTTTCCCTTCCCTTATGTTCATCTGTTTTGTCTCTTAGAGTCTTCAT
>NW_024412394.1:49206350-49223303 GCF_014898765.1 Herpailurus yagouaroundi | reverse complement strand
AAGAGCCAGAATCACCCAAACCTTGGATGACACACCTTGAGCACAGATTTCACCCACCATCTTTGGAACAAAATTTTGCTAACTATTCTTGTGAGCCCCAACAGATCTTAAGGTATTTTTTAGGAGACGGACTAACAGATGAGTGTGATTACTTCGGGTTACTGGTTTTGCAATTTTGTTGAATACTTTATAGCAGTTTGAATCCATAAGCAATAAAGGCTAGACACCAGGTGAAGGTTTTTGCACATGCTTGGAATGCCACTGTAAGAACAGCTGTGTCTCTAATAGAGGAAAAGATAGTGGCCAGATTTCCTGCTTTTTTACTGCACAAGGATCTGAATATGGACATGCAGAAAAATAGACCAGATGGGTGTACCCACATGGTGGCCCCTGGAGCTGACTGAACCCACCTGGTCAGAGTGGGAGATGCTGTGTTAGCCCTCCAGGATCCACCTGCTACATTATAAGAATATTCTTCTCCACAGTTAAATATTTCCTGAATTCACCTGCTTACTGTGTCATTGGTGTCACAGGCCAACCCCTACCATGAAGTAATGCCAGTTGACTTTGAGGAAACACCAAGACTTCAGTCAGGCAGCTGGCTTTTAAAGGAATGAGGAGATTCAATAGAATTCATTCAATTGTGTTTGAGACTGGTTCCAACACCAGTGAGAAATTCATCTAACATCAGAGCCTCAGAGCATCACTATGAAAGAATTGGTTGGTGATAATGCAGTTGTCAGCCACAGCAAAAAAATGGGATGTAGTGATAAGAAAGAGCATTGGAGATGCAGTTCTTTCCCAAATTGTAAAGCCCCTTATTCTTGATGAAGTTTATTTGCTGCATGATGAAGATAAGGACTTTAAGCTGTGCCTGGTAGTTTGTCTGGTTGCTCAAGATGTCATCTTTCCGATGTTGCTTCAAAACAACCAAAGAAGACACTACTAGTTTGTTCAAGCAGAATGTACAGGTTAAGCTAAGTACCAGGGAATATTACCAAGAAAGCACGAAGTTGTTTGATTCCTCAAACCGTGAAACTGCACCCTGTTTCAGCAGGAAGTAGCAAGAGCTGTCATCCCAGTTCCTTCAGGAATAAAGCATGATCAAAAGACAATGGGGATTGAAACTGGTAACCAAAGGGTTAATGGAACTAATGATAAGTGCAGCTGCAGACTAATAACCACAGATGCAACTTTTTACCCACATCTGTTTTCGTTTGCCTTTAAATATCCCTGACTCTTCAGGCTTGCGTATTTGAGGCTTGCTCTCCTGAGTCTCCTCATTTGGCTGCCTCTTAAATGCATCCTTGCTCTCTGTTTGGCTTTGCTGCATGTCAGGCAGACAAACTTGGGTTCAGTTATAGAATTAGGAGAGGAGTTTGGGGAACAATGAAGCAATACAAATTGGAGCTTTCTGGGACTTAGGGGCAAAGATGACTAATTCTGAAGGATTGCTGTTCCTGTGATTCTAGGCAAGATTTCCATAAAAACATGGTTGGTGATGTTGATGTACCAGTACCACTTACTGGTCACTTAATCTTATTTCCTTAGAAAATAAGTTCTTCAAAAAGCTAAGTTCTATAGCCAAAGGGGTTTTGGTAGCTTAGTTGTCTTCTATGTGCTTTCTTATCCCTAAAATGGGAGTAAGAGTACCTACTTGAAAGGATTGTTGTGAAGGGTAAAAAAATTAACTAATATACACATGAATATATAAATGACCTGATTAGTATAGTTGCTGGTACATAGCATTATATAAGTGTTAGGACTTATTTTTTAGTATGTCTAAGATGTTTGATATTTGTATGAGTTTTGTGTGTGTGTAAGTTAAATGTATTACAACTCAAAATGTGTGTTACATTCTTGTCTTTATTCTTTCCTAGGGTTACTCCTAAAAGAGAAATGGGAAGCATTTGGTCTTAGACTCAGCCATGCTCAGCAACAGATGAAAATGACTGAAAATGCCCTCTTGTTTGCATTCGTAGAGGTATTTTGCTTTGGCTGGCTATCTAGGTTAAGGGAATGTTGATTTGATGCAAAATGCAAGTTTAGGCAGGCTACTATTACTGTTGATGTTTTTAGTGCTTGCTGTTTAAAATTTAATAAATACTAATATTTTGTGGGGAGGATTTCTGAAAAATGTCCTTTATGGAAATTGTAAGGTCTTGATAATCACCATTATTTTTTTTTAATTTTTTTTATTTTTACATTTATTTATTTATTTTTGAGAGACAGAGAAAGACAGAGCACAAGTGGGGGATGGGCAGAGAGAGGAGACACAGAATCCAAATTAGTCTCCAGGCTCTGAGCAGTCAGCACAGAGCCTGACGCAGGGCTCGAACTCACAAATTGCGAGATCATGATCTCAGCTGAAGTCAGATGCTCAACCGACTGAGCCACCCAGGCGCCCCAGCACCATTATTTTTAAAGTTGCAGTTGAGGATGACTAGTGAAGTCTGTTTCATGGTGGGGGCTGTGGCCGGGAGATTTGAGTGTGTTCTCTTTAGGCCTTACTTTCTATTCTAGTAAATGGATAGTTCTATTGTTTTCTGTCCTGTGACCTGTGGGAAAGATCATCTTAATTAAATTTTCATTATGGAAGCTTATTAAATTCTTTTGTGGCATAATTGACTATGCCCTGAGAAAGGTAGGAATCTTATTTGAGATGGTGTTTTGGTGAGAGAGCAAGATCATTCAGTCATATGTGCATCAGTATGGGAAATTTGGTCATCATTGCTTAATCTTAGTAGGATTTATTTCTAAAATCACCCATTAGGATGTCAAGAGCTTTCAAAATAGGGTTTATACCTGGGAATGCAAGCTGGTACAGCCACTCTGGAAAACAGTATGGAGGTTCCTCAAAAAATGAAAAATATAGCTACCCTATGATCCAGCAATTGCACTACTAGGCATTTATCCAAGGGATACAGGTGTGCTGTTTCGAAGGGACACATGCACCCCCGTGTTTATAGCAGCACTATCAACAACAGCCAAAGTATGGAAAGAGCCCAAATGTCCATCGGTGGATGAATGGATAAAGAAGGTGTGGTGTGTGTGTGTGTGTATATATATATATTTATATACATATATATACATATATATGTGTGTGTGTGTGTATATATACATATATATATACATACATATATACACACATATATACACATATATATGTGTGTGTATACACACACACACACACACACACACACACACAATGGAGTATTACTCGGCCATCAAAAAGAATGAAATCTTGGCCATTTGCAGCTCTGTGGATAGAACTGGAGGGTATTATGCTAAGTGAAATTAGTCAGAGAAAGACAAAAATCATATGACTTCACTCACATGAAGACTTTAAGAGACAAAACAGATGAACATAAGGGAAGGGAAACAAAAATAATATAAAAACAGGGAGGGGGACAAAACAGAAGAGACTCATAAATATGAAGAACAAACAGGGTTACTGGAGGGGTTGTGGGAGGCGAGATGGGCTAAATGGGTAATGGGTACTAAGGAATCTACTCCTGAAATCATTGTTGCACTAGATGCTAACTAATTTGGATGTAAAATTTAAAAGATAAAAAAGAAAAGAAAATAAATAAATAAATAAATGGGAAAAAAAGGGTTTATACCTATTTTATGATTTGACATTACAGTAGAGTTCAATACATTTGTTCTGTTTTATTGTTTTTAATTAAATTTATTGAAGATTCTGTTAGGATCATCATGAAAGCAAAAGTACAAAGCCATTTAATAATAAAACAATCCAATTTTTGATGTTCTGTCACCTGAGTAGATTTTAATATTTATCTTTCAGTGTTCTTGGAAGTAGAACTTGAAGAGATAACTCAGTAAAGATGAGAAATATTTATTTAAAAATAATTTTTTTTTCAACGTTTATTTATTTTTGGGACAGAGAGAGACAGAGCATGAACGGGGGAGGGGCAGAGAGAGAGGGAGACACAGAATCGGAAACAGGCTCCAGTCTCTGAGCCATCAGCCCAGAGCCTGACGCGGAGCTCGAACTCACAGACCACGAGATCGTGACCTGGCTGAAGTCGGACGCTTAACCGACTGCGCCACCCAGGCGCCCCGAGAAAGATTTATTTTGATATTCTTCAACAAATGTGAAAGGCTATGTATTACAACCACTGTACCTTCTTGATTTAGTCATTTATTTCATCTTTGCATACTCGTCAGTATACTGACCCTGTATTTATTTTGGGTACTTTTAATAACCATTTGGGCACCTGTAAACATCTGAATACATTATAAGTTACCAGTTACCTCACCATGTATCTCCTGAGATGATTTACTTTGTTGCATCTCTCTGTTAGGCTCAAAGATATTCCCTTGACCCTTTTGGACATTTAAAAAAGGTTGTTTTGGCCTTAGCTCTGACAACAAGCTGGCAGCCATTGGGCCTTTAGGGTGAAAACTCATCAAGTACAAGAGGTTTGCCCTTGCCTCTTATTTCTAACCCTGCTTGCATAACTGCTCTTGGTGAGTGTATCTTTATTTGAAATGGATTTTTAACATTTTACTTTATCTTTTTTTAGGGTACACTAGCTCAAGCCGTAAAGAAAGGAGAGTGGATCTTATTGGATGAGATTAATCTGGCTGCTCCAGAAACATTAGAATGCCTCAGTGGTTTACTCGAAGGCTCCTCTGGCTCACTGGTGTTGCTAGATCGAGGAGATACAGGTAGCACTTGATCCCTTTGGGGTTTGACTTGGCACCAGGCCTTGTGGCCTCTTTAGAGTAAGATTCTTTTGGTTAGGTGTGTTACATAGGTCTCCCAGTGTTCATTCCATAGTACTAATTTTCTGCCAAGTTAGGTAGCATGGGGAATGCAAAGAATAAGATAATTTGTCAAGTTACTTGGGTAGTAGGTAATAGATGTGCATACTCAGTGACAAAATATCTGCTGTTCAATATAATGAACAACGATACCTTAAAAGATGGTGGAATGGCAGTAGAAGATTAAGGGGTATATAGGCCTGGAAACTGTTCAGTGGGGTTTCAGAAAAAGCAAGGATGGTTTAAGCAGCCAGCAGTAACAGTCTTGAGGCAGGGTGTCTTGGCCTTTAGTTTTGGGGCGTTAGATAGTCTTCCTCTGTGGACCTAAGGCTGATGACTTGATGTTACCAGTAGGGAATTTAGAATTTTCTCTTAACAGAACCACTGGTTCGTCATCCCGACTTCCGTTTATTTGCCTGTATGAACCCAGCAACAGATGTGGGCAAAAGGAATCTTCCACCAGGAATAAGAAACAGGTGAGGAGACATGGACTGGTTCCTGGGGAGGGAGGGATGGATGGATGGATGGATGGATGGATGGATGGATGGACGGATGGATTTATTTATTTATTTATTTATTTATTTATTTATTTATTAAGTTCTCTTTGTTTATTGATTGGTAACACTAACACAACCAAACCTCATAACAATGCTTGAGATTTCTTGATCTCTGATAAGCGGAATCCTTCCTTATGTGTTATATTCCTCTACTTTCTCCAGATGGTAGGAATACAGAGGACTCCAAAACACTGGAGAATTTTTCCTTTAGGTTGTTAGTATGACACTTAATGGATCATGGATATTGTTGAAAACAAAATTTTGTCCTCCTTCAAATATCTTTGTAGTTACCAGAGAAATTTCACATACTGAGAAATGTTTAAGTGCATTTTAGGAATGGAATCCCTTTGGACGAGACCAGTGATTTGTAAAAAGCCTTTTAAGTTTCAGTTTTCATCATTAAGCACTGACTGACACCAACAAGGTACTTAGTTGTTGGTATCTTATATATGTAGCATTTGGGAAAAGGTGAATGATCTAATTTTGTTGGTGATCTTTTGTTGAATTTCGAGTTTTAAAATGGTGTTAAAATTTTATTAGATTCCTCCCTCCATTATATGAGTAATAAAACCTTCTTAGGAAAATGTTATAAACTTCCTTATGTATTTTCCTTTGCTCCTACAATTTTATCATTTTTTCCCCATGATTTTATTTTTGATGGTGATGTTGATCCTGTTCTGTTGTTGTTGCAGCGTGTATGCTTTATTACATGTAGTTAGAATCAAAAACACCTCTGAAAGTGAGGACAGATGTCTTTTGTAACTCTTTCTTGTAAGGACTGTACATGAAAAACTTCATTACATGCAAATAAATTTTTGGCAACAGTTATCTTTCATTTCATTATGGTCCATATGTATCTACATGAAAGGCTTTTATTTATTTATTAAAAAAATTTTTTTTTCAATATATGAAATTTATTGTCAAATTGGTTTCCATACAACACCCAGTGCTCATCCCAAAAGGTGCCCTCCTCAATACCCATCACCCACCCTCCCCTCCCTCCCACCCCCCATCAACCCTCAGTTCTCAGTTTTTTTTTAATTTTTTTTTTTTAACATTTATTTATTTTTGAGACAGAGAGAGACAAAGCATGAATGGGGGAGGGTCAGAGAGAGGGAGACACAGAATCTGAAACAGGCTCCAGGATCTGAGCTGTCAGCACAGAGCCCGATGTGGGGCTTGAACTCACAGACCGCGAGATCATGACCTGAGCCAAAGTCGGCCGCTTAACCGACTGAGCCACCCAGGCGCCCCTGTTCTCAGTTTTTAAGAGTCTCTTATGCTTTGGCTCTCTCCCACTCTAACCTCTTTTTTTTTTTTTCCTTCCCCTCCCCCATGGGTTTCTGTTAAGTTTCTCAGGATCCACATAAGAGTGAAAACATATGGTATCTGTCTTTCTCTGTATGGCTTATTTCACTTAGCATCACACTCTCCAGTTCCATCCACGTTGCTACAAAGGGCCGTATTTCATTCTTTCTCATACATGAAAGGCTTTTATAGTTTATACTGTAAAAAATTCAAATGAGTTTACATAACTTCTTGTGTTTTCTATTTTTTTATTGTCAAAATAGTTGTATTCCTCAAAATTTTAATTCTGTAATAATAATTGTCTTCCAGGTTCACAGAACTTTATGTAGAAGAATTGGAAAGTAAAGAAGATTTACAGATTCTTATTGTGGATTATCTGAAAGGACTGAGTGTGAATAAGATCACAGTGCAAGGAATTATCAAGTAGGTTCACTTTGGTTTCTCTTGATAAACTTTTCCCCTGAACAATGTATACCTCATGCATCTATATTTATTATTTCTTTTTTGCTAGAGAAGGATTATCATTAAGGTTTCTGTTTTAAAGTAGGGACCTTATGATCTCCTTTGGATTTTCCTAATGAAGCTACATTGAAAGCTTAAGAATCACCACGTATGAGAATATTTAAGTAATTGGATAATGCTCTCCTAATTACTTTTGTATTCATAGCTAAGAGTTTGTATCTGTGGAAGATGTAAATGGCTTCTCTTTTGATCTGTCTTGATGAAATCTTAATTTTTGCAGTTTGCATTCGACTTATGTGGGATATAGGGGGGAAAAGGTTGGTAAAATAAGGGATTCAGGTTTAGAATTAATTGAGGCTTAACTGAAAAACATACAGACTGGCCATGTGGCTTGGTGCTTTCTTGAGTCTTTTTTGTTTTTCTGTTTTTGTTTTTTATGCCTTGTGGATAGGGCATAATCTTTTATATCAGATAACTGGATTCTCATACAGGCTGTGTCAGAAATGAATTCTGTCGTCTTGGGCATGTCACTTAGTTAATTTTGTCTGTTGTTTAGATAGAAATACACACTATGTAAGTTGTTTTTGTTTTGTTTTGTTTTTAATTTATAGGGAGGGAGGGAGAGAGGGCGAGTAGGGGAGGGGAGCAGAGGGAGAGAGAATCTTAAGCTGGCTCCATCCTCAGTGCATAGCCCAATGACGGACTTGATCCCATGATGTTGGGGTCACGACCCGAGCTGAAATCAACTTGGATGCTCAAACATCTGAGCTACCCAGGTGCCCCCTGTGTAAAGTTTTGAAATAGGATTATATTAATGTTTTACTTTGCATTTTGTGGTTTGTTCCTTATTTTTTATACAAATAATTACCGAGTTGCCCAGGTACTAGAGATACAGCTATAAATAAGAGACAGAATCCTGGTTCTCCTCATAGACCTTTTAATTCAAGAGGTGAAGGTAACCAATAAATAAGGAGATACATACTGTAATTTTAGGTTGTGTTAAGTGAATAAAAATAACACCACAAAATGGGGATTACAACATACAGGCTTAGAGCCCTATTTTAAATAGGTTAGTTAAGGAGGCATTTATGAAAATGCTTTGAAATGGTTTACCAATACCACATTCTAAAATTGGAACACTTTTTGTTAGCCAAGACTTTGGACAGAAGTATAAATATGTGTGGTTAAAATTCAAAAGTGGAAGTAAAACAGGCTAGATAAAGCAGAGGCTCTTGTAAAATGCTGATAGTACTAGTAGTAAGTAGCCACTTTCTGCACAAAAAAGAATATATAGCTAAATTGCAAAGAGGCAAGCCAGATCCCATTTGGGCAAGAACTTGGATTTCATCTGTGACACACATTTGGTTACTCTTGATCTTGTGTAGCTGATCATCAGTTTCATGAAATTTTAAATTTCTTGCATTTCATGTTTCAGTCTGAAACTTCTTCCATCTTGTCATCTTCTGGACCCCTAAAGCCGATGGCAATGATAACAGTAACAGTCACCTTATATTCATGCTTTTTAAATTTTGTCATTATTGATTATGGCCACATCTATGACCTTTCAGAACACCATGAGTTTTCTCTGTGCTTATCCATCACTATTATCGCTTACATAGGAACTTTATTTCCCCATTGTATTAGAGCTAACTCTGAAACATTATGTTTGGACTCTATATATTCTTGGTAACGGCCTCTCCTGTCTCTCTTTTTGTTAAGAATCCAATGTTTCTCACCTCTCCTCTTTTCATCCTAAAGGAAATTGATAGATTCTTTTTTTGAAAGAGTCTGTGAGCGTGTGAAAAATAGATTTAAAAGAGAATGTGAGAGGTTTTGATGAATGCTCTAGCAAGTTGTATGCAAGCTTAACCATCTAATTCAGGGAAAATGGCTTTGGGCCTTATGTAGAAAAATTGGAATAACAGCAAAATAGTGAATGCTAATCAATTAATAAGTCACCTGAACTCTGTCCTTTTTGTAGCTTGTACACAGCTCTACGGAAGGACTCTGGGACAAAATTAGTGGATGGAACTGGCCATAGACCTCACTACAGCCTTCGGACTCTTTGCAGGGCCCTGCGATTTGCAGCCTCCAATCCGTGTAGCAACATCCAGCGCTCACTCTATGAGGTCTTTCTAAAGTCTGTGTTTTTTGTATGGGAGCTTGGCAGATGGGCTCACCGTCAGAAGGGAGGGAGTGATTATGTGTCTGCCGGGTTTGCCTGTGTTTTCCATTTAGTCAGATAAGCCCAGAACATTTCATACCAGCACTACCCTGACCTTCTTCTACCATCCTGTCACATTTAAAAGTTGTTCAACATGGGGCGCCTGGGTGGCTCAGTCGGTTGAGCGTCCGACTTCAGCTCAGGTCATGATCTCACGGTCTGTGAGTTTGAGCGCTATGTCGGGCTCTGTGCTGACAGCTCAGAACCCCGGAGCCTGCTTCAGATTCTGTGTCTCCCTCCCTCTTTGCCCCTCCCCCGCTCGTGTTCGCTTGCGCGCGCGCGCTCCCTCTCTCTCTCTCTCTCTCTCTCTCTCTCTGTCAAAAATAAACATTAAAAAAATAAATAAAAGTTGTTCAGCAGAGGGGGTGGGGGGATTGCATGCCTGAGTGGCTCAGTCAGTTAAACATTTAACTCTTGATTTTGGCTCTGCACTGGGTGTGAGGCCTGCTTAGTATTCTCTCTCCCTTTTCCTCTGCCCCTTCCATTCTCATTCTCTCTCTCTCTCTCTCTCTCTTTCTCTTTCTCTTTCCCCCCACTCTCTTCCTTTCTCCGTTCCCCTTCTCTCCCTCTCTCCCCCTCCTTCCCTCCCTCCCTCAAGGAAAAAAAAAAATAGTTCTGGGAACCAGTACCATCTAAGAAGGTTGAATTTTGTTCCTGAAATATGTTGGCCTGTTACTGCAGAAGGGTAATTAGTTTTATGCATATTTGTTTATTCTTTTTTTTCCCTAGGGCTTTTGTTTGGGTTTCTTAACACAGCTTGATAGGGCATCACATCCAGTAGTTCAGAAGCTCATTTGTCAACACCTTATCTCTGGCAGTGTAAAAAGTCTGCTGAAGCAGGTATGTTTTTTGATGTTTTTGACTTGTTTAATGTAAATGAATGGCTGAATTATCAACTTTTCAGCTTTTTTTTTTTGCAGAAGTAATCTGTTGCAAAAGATTTAAATATTAGAGGGTGTCTTAGATGGTGCAAATTCCCAATAATCCTACTCCTACTCTTTAGAGATTTAAGCCTTATAGTCATTTCCACCTAAATTATGTATGTTTTTGTTTTCTTATGTATTCACATTCTGACTGCGTGTATAGATTTATCAAGGCAAATTCTTTCTTGTTTTTATTTTAATTCCTATTTAACCTACAGTGTTCTATTAGTTTCAGGTGTACAATATAGTGATTCAAAAATTCTATACATTATTCAGTGTTTATCACAGTGAGTTTTCTTTTAATCCCTTCATCTGTTTTACCCATCCACACTCCCGCCTCCCCTCTGGTAATCATCAGTTTCTTCTCTATAGTTAAGAGTCTGTTTTTTGGTTTGTCTTTTTGTTGTTTTTTGTTTGTTTCTTCAGACTCATATATGAGTGAAGTCATATGGCATCTGTCTTTCTGACTTATTCCACTTAGAGTCAAATTCTAATACACATATCTAATATAAATGATTTTAAAAGGATCATCTTGGGGCACCTGGGTGGCGCAGTCGGTTAAGCGTCCAACTTCAGCCAGGTCACGATCTCACGGTCCGTGAGTTTGAGCCCCGTGTCAGGCTCTGGGCTGATGGCTCAGAGCCTGGAGCCTGCTTCCGATTCTGTGTCTCCCTCTCTCTCTGCCCCTCCCCTGTTCATGCTCTGTCTGGCTCAAAAATAAATAAACGTTAAAAAAAAATTTTTTTTAAAGAAATTATACAAATGGGGCACCTGCATGGCTCAGTTAGTTAAGCGTCCAACTCTTGATTGCGGCTCAGGTCATGATCTCATGGTTTGGTTCATGAGATCAAGCCCCATGTTGGGGCTTGGAAGTTTTCTTTTCTCTCTCTTTGTCTCTTCCCCCATTCCCATGCACATACATTCTTTTTTTTTTTTTTTTTTTTAATTTTTTTTTTTAATGTTTATTTATTTTTGAGACAGAGAGAGACAGAGCATGAACGGGGGAGGGTCAGAGAGAGGGAGACACAGAATCTGAAACAGGCTCCAGGCTCTGAGCTGTCAGCACGGACCGTGAGATCATGACCCGAGCCGAAGTCGGCTACCCAACCAACTGAGCCAGCCAGGTGCCCCACATGCACATACATTCTGTCTCTCAACATAAACTGTAAAAATTATACACGTAACACATGAATATTTACTTTTGGTAAAACATGAAAACATTGAAAAAAGACTCAAGCTTGCTTTTATTATTATCTCAATACCATGTTTTTTGTGTGTGTTCCTCATGGTTACACGTGATTGGAGGCTTAAAAATTCTTTTTCCCCACTGCTCCTGAGCTCAGTAGAGGAGCCCTTAAAAGCAGTAACTGCAATGGTGCTTCAAGTTAGGGAACTAAATGTTTGAGGAGAGCATTTCTTTGTAGTTATAGATCTCACCATTTTTGATCTCTGAAAATGAGAGTTTTGTAGAAATCAACTTCATATATTCAAAAGATTATGCTGTCATCCACAATATTATTATTATTTTTTTTAATTCTTTTTAATGTTTTTAGTTTATTTTTTGAGACAGAGAGAGACAGAGCATGAGCAGGGGAGGGGCAGAGAGAGGGAAACACAGAATCCGAAGCAGGCTCCAGGCTCTGAGCTGTCAGCACAGAGCCAGATGTGGGGCTCAAACCCACGGACCGTGAGATCATGACCTGAGCTGAAGTCGGACGCTTAATTGAGCCACCCAGGTGCCCCCACAATATTATTCTGAATAGATTAATTTCTCTAGATGGTGGTTTTTATTATTTGTTTGTTTGTTTGTTTAATGTCTTCCAGGAAGTCCAGGATGTAATAATGCAAAGGCCATTTCCCTCAATTCAATGTTGGTCCTGTTTTTAGGAACATGGTTTGTATGAAGTACATGTTTTTGATCAAAGTACTTCATCAGAAATTTAATAGGCGAAATTAATAGGGAATTTTAATAGGTGAAAGAAAAGAACTGAATCATAAATTATTTGAGAATTTATTTGATTCAGTTTCTTCCTCATACACACCTACCACCCACCTGGATTTTAACACGAGTATGTGTCATTTGTCATTGTTTTGATCTCATTCCTCAGAGTAATTTATTTTCACATTTCACCTATGGCTTTAATGCTGAAAGCATTCAGAACAGGGCAGCATTCTTGGTGATAATTTCTTTTCCTACCTTACACTCCTTTCTGAAAGAAAGCCATAGTTGTCATTGGACTATGGGGTTATTTCTCTAACTTGTGTCTTTCAGCCTATTCCAGAACCAAAAGGAGGTCGTCTTATCCAAGTCGAAGGATACTGGATTTCGGTGGGAGACAGCGAACCTACAATAGATGAGACCTACATTCTTACGTCTTCTGTTAAGCTAAACCTGAGAGACATAGTCCGAGTGGTTTCTGCAGGGTATGTGGACCTTTTCTCTTGCTGCTCTGAAGCTTTACCAGAATGGGCATTAATGACATTCTAGTCTTAACTTCCATAATTTTCCAAGTGCTGTATTTGTTGTTCGCTGGCTATGTGTCGCTTTTCTCCTGGCACAAGCATTGTTCTAGTTATACCTTTGGTGGGAGCAACACCCACCAATTATTTTGGCCATCTTTAAAGTTGCTTTCCAGTATTGGGCTGATGAATACTTGTCTCCCATTATATAAGTGAGTAACAGCTAGTCCCATTTACTGTTTCTCATAAGTACTGCAAGAAAGGTTGAGATTGTTTTCCTCTGTATTTTTTAAGGAACCATTTTTATATAGAAATTTCTCAGAACTTAAGAAACATTTCATTAGTGATGCATAGGTATATAAACATATTCTTTTATGCTGATAAATTCTGTATACTTTTTTAAAACTACTTGAATTAATTCTGGTTTCTTTCTTTTTTTTCTTAAATTGGTTTATTGTTTCATGTTTTGAAGAACCTATCCAGTGTTGATTCAGGGAGAGACATCAGTTGGTAAAACAAGCCTGATCCGGTGGCTGGCAGCAGCTACTGGTAACCATTGTGTGCGTATAAACAATCACGAACACACAGATATTCAGGAGTATATTGGTTGTTACACATCTGACTCTTCAGGGAAGCTTGTGTTTAAAGAAGGTAGGATTATTATTTCATTCCATGTGTGTGGATATTCATTCTTTGAAACCCATTTCCCCAGGTAATCTTTATCCTTTCCAATTGAGGTACATGACCTTTGCCATAACAGCTGGTTTTTCTTTTTCTCTGATTTCCCTGGTTAAAGTATGATGGTGAGGGGTCTAGCTTCCTTTGAGCCCCACTGATCTCATCAGTTGTACACAGGACTACTGCCAAGTTTTGTAGAGTGCAGTTGAACTACTACTTCATTTTCTAGAGACTCAGAACAGGGTGAATGTTGAACAGAGGGGAAGCTGAGAATAGATATGGGAATGTGGTAATTTAAATGAAACTGGACAGCGGGGGGGGGGGTGGAATAAGTTGAAAATGTGATATTTGTCAGCCTTAGCTCCCCTTCTGTGTGAAATAAAAAGGATTACTTTGATTAAAAATTGTGCTTCCTTGATAACTCAGTGTCACAAGTTATCTTGAGGCGTGACTAACTGTAGGGAGTAATTTGTTTTGAAATTTAATGTTCTAGTATTGGTTGATTTGTATATTACATTTGTTTTAAAACCTTGGACTAACTTATGTACTAATTCTCAGTGTTTGTTTTTTAAGGTATTCTTATTGATGCTATGAGAAAGGGCTATTGGATTATCTTAGATGAATTAAATTTGGCCCCTACCGATGTGTTAGAGGCACTGAACAGATTACTGGATGATAACCGTGAATTGCTCATCACAGAAACACAAGAAGTTGTTAAAGCTCACCCTCGGTTCATGCTTTTTGCTACCCAAAATCCCCCAGGACTTTATGGAGGCAGAAAGGTATGTAGCATTTGCCCCTTACTCCATTTGTTACCCCATTGAGTAGTAAACCTTCCTTGATAAGACTGAAATTTTTTTTTTTTGCTTCTTTTGAAGGGTTTTTCTTTTTCTGGTGAATAGCAGAGCCTCTGTTTTGGAAACTTTTTTTCTGATGTGTTTCCTAGGTGCTTTCTAGAGCCTTCAGGAATCGGTTTGTGGAGCTGCATTTTGATGAACTGCCTAGTTCTGAGCTGGAGACAATCTTGCATAAGCGCTGCAGTTTGCCACCCTCCTATTGTAGCAAGTTGGTTAAAGTCATGCTGGACCTTCAGGTATTTCACCTATCACTTAGTTTCAAATGGAATGTATTGATTATATTTGATGATCAAAATTTAAAATTTGATAGCCTTCTCCCGTCTGTTAATTTTTTTTTTCTCACAGTACAGATAGTATCTTTAAAATGTGTTCCGTTAATATCCACTTTTTGGTTTTATAAATGAATAATTTAATATCATGTTAAAAATTTTCTCATAATTGTATGTGATAACCGTTCCCTACTTGTTGATAATGTTGGAACATTTTGTTTTAGGTTGGGATTTGGCATTGACAAACTACAGTTTTTGTTTTTTAAATGGAGCTAGTCCTTGAATGGACATAACTAAACATACCTTTTTCATGTCTCGGCCTTGTCAACTATGCAAAGCTACACTTTTTTGTTTTTTGTATCCCATTTTAAGGTGTTAGAAGTGTTATCAGAATTAATACACATTTACCTTCTAGAAAGCTAATAATAATTAGCAGTTATACTCCTCTATGTTCCCAAATTATGGGAATAATGTTTGCCACCATTTGTATTCATAACTTTTTCTGTATGATATAGGAGATGGAATTCCTTTTTTTTTTTTTTTTTTGGTGTTGTGTTTTGAAATTCCATTGTTAATATTCTTATGTATGAGTTTGAATATTTATCTTCAAAGGATTACTTTCCATTTACTTAAAAAAAAATTTTTTTTAATGTTTGTTTTTGAGAGAGAGACACAGTATGAGCAGGGGAAGGGCAGAGAGAGAGGGAGACACAGAATCTGAATCAGGCTCCAGGCTCTGAGCTGTCAGCACAGAGCCCGATGTGGGGCTCGAACCCACAAGACATGAGATCATGACCTGAGCCGAAGTTGGATGCTTAACCGACTGAGCCACCCAGCCGCCCTGGGATGAACCATTTTCATGGGAGCTTATGTTTGCTAAAAATTTTATATAGGTTGTACAGTGTGCTTGCCATCACCCTTTTTCATTTGTTTTGATATTGTAATAGTCCTATCGCAGAAGTTCTTCAGTGTTTGCTGGAAAACAGGGCTTCATCACCCTTCGTGATCTGTTTCGATGGGCTGAAAGATACAGATTGGCTGAACAGACTGAGAAAGAGTATGACTGGCTACAGCATTTAGCCAATGATGGTATGTTTTCAATCGGATGTTCTCAAACCATTTAGTTGTTAGATATTTAACTTTCTTATTAAAATAAGTTTTTCCCAAATTGTGATCTATATACATATTTTACTAGGTATTCCAGATTTAGTCTTTCTCCCTCAAGTGCAAAGTGCTTTTGAAAATGGTTCTTTTCTGTAGGCATCTGTGTTAATATGTTTGGATTTTTACAGTTTTCTCTTTGGTTTAGGTGCCTCCATGTAGGAGTCAGATAGGGGCACAGTGCCCATAAGACTTTAGGCAAATGGCTGGTGGTGTCTCTGTTGACCATTTATCTACAATCGGTAACCATGGATAGTGGTGCTTCTGTCTTATACAGAAAGCTGACAGGTTTGGTCAGGTAATATCAGAGTTTTGAGAGGAAGCAGTTATGTCATGAGACTCCTGATTGGTCATTTTGGTTTAATCCATGGGAAGAATTTATATGTTTCTCTATATCCTAGGAAAGAAAGCATTTCAGAATCTTCTGATTTGAAAGGTACTAATGAGTCATCAATAGAATCCTTAATAAGGAGAGTACAACTAACCCTTGAGAGTTTTTTTTTTTTCTTTCTTTACTGGTAAAGAGTAGATAGATGGAGGAACACGTTTTTTAGAAAACTTTAAAAGGAAAACTTTTTAGTTAAGGTATAGCGTACAGTAAAATGAATGCAGTGCTCTATTTTTTCATGTACAAGGAAGATCTATTTTTTTTACATATGTATGTGTCCACGTGAATCATCATCTAGACCAAGGTTTACAATATTTTTCAGTGCCTCAAAAGATTCCTTCATGGCTCTTGCCAGTCTTAACCTCCCTTGGAGGTAACCACTGCTTTGACATCTATCACCACTGCTTTGATTTTGCCTGTGCTTGAGCTTCAACTCGTGTCATGCAGTATGTACTCCTTAGGCTTGGCTTTTCACTCAGTCTAATGTGAGGTTCAGTCATGCTGCTCTGTGTATCAGGACTTCATTTTTTTTTCTTATTGTAACCCGTTGTACAGGGATACCGTAATATATTTATTCATTCTCTTGTTGATGGACGTTTGGGTTATTTCCCCTTTTTAGCTGTTATGAATTAAACTGCCCTGAACTTTCCTCTATATATCTTTTGGTGCACACATGTTTATTTGTGTTTGGGTCTATCTGGAAGTCCTGTTGCTGGGACACAAGGCATCCAAATTTGGTTATTTGCAGTAGGTTTTCCCAATTGTCCAGAATAGTTTTTTAGATACCCTCTCCACCTGCAGGCTTATAAGAGTTCCTGTTCTGTATTCTGAACATCCCTTGGTATTATAACTTGACACTTGATGACTTCTTTCTT
>NW_024412394.1:49199942-49206340 GCF_014898765.1 Herpailurus yagouaroundi | reverse complement strand
TTCTTTCTTTCTTTCTTTCTTTCTTTCTTTCTTTCTTTCTTTCTTTCTTTCCTTTCTGTCTTTTTTTTTTTTTAGGTTTTATGCTTCTCGCAGGCCGAGTCAGGAAGCAGGAGGAAATTGATGTGATTCAAGAAGTTATTGAAAAACATTTCAAGAAAAAATTGTGTCCTCAATCCCTTTTCTCCAAAGAAAATGTCTTAAAATTACTGAGTGAGTAGGTCAGAATATCTAGAGAAAATGAATTGAGTTGTACTCTTACTAGAAGCTAAATATTTATTCTGCCTTTTATAGGTAAATTGTCCACTCGGGTATCCATGTTGGAATCTGAGTTCAGCCACATTGTGTGGACTGAGGGCATGCGGAGACTGGCCATGCTGGTAGGAAGGGCGCTGGAATTTGGTGAACCAGTGCTACTGGTTGGGGACACTGGGTAAGTTCCTCTGCTTCTGTGACTGGAACTCATTATGATGGATCAGTTCAGTTCCATGGGAGTACTTGAGTTATCTCTGAAGGGTTATCAGGAATACAATCTTTGTTTTTTCTTTTCCTTTTCTCCCTTCCTCTTTTTTTTTAAAGGGCATGTAAGAGGTCTATTGTTTACTTTTCCTTCAGACTTTTGTGATGGAAAAAAGGTTTCTTGCATTATTATCATTAGAGCAGTTTTTTTCCTTTGTAATTCTTCTGAATCGTGACATTCATTCTATAGACATATACAGAACAGCAGATGAGATACTATCACTTGAAAGTCTGTAAGGATTGGATTTCTCTCCCATCCATTGGTTGTTGTTATTAGAAGTAGGAAAGAATGAAATTCATGCAGTATTTGCTTTTCTAGATAAGGAACATTGTAGGGTGCGGGTGTTTGGGGGAAGGGTACCCCTAGCCCAGGGTGCAGAGGTCCTGGTTGGCCTGCAGTGTCTGCTCTAGTGAGGCCTTCACCAGGGCTCCCCTCTTTTGCTCACTAGGGTGTTTGTGGGTGTGTGTTTGGAATTTATGGTCCTTACTAATCTGGTGTGTATTTCTTAACAGGTGTGGGAAAACTACTGTCTGTCAAATGTTTGCAGGCTTGGCAAATCAGAAACTATACTCTGTTAACTGCCACTTACACATGGAGACATCGGATTTCCTGGGAGGGCTGCGACCAGTGAGACAGAAGCCAAAGGACAAGGTTTGTCCAGTAATAAATGATGTGTTTATTCATTTGAAGAACTGCAGTTGGTTCTGTGCATGAATCAGCTGTGGAATTTGTTTATGGTGAGACTTTTGATTTGAGGTTTGATATGTATCTTTAGATTTTCACTTGTCTACAAGAGGCCTTCATGAGCATCCTGTTGTACAGGCTTTCTTCCTTATGTTTAGACCCTTAATTTCTGCAGAATCTTGTGGAGCCATCTGCTCTTTAATTTCACACCCCTCTTTTCCAAATTGTAGGAAGAAATTGATACATCAAGACTTTTTGAGTGGCATGATGGTCCTCTGGTTCTGGCCATGAAGGAGGATGGCTTTTTTCTCTTGGATGAAATCTCACTGGCTGACGACTCTGTTCTGGAAAGACTCAATAGGTATATGTGTAAGAGATTTACCCTGTGTTTGATGTTTGTGATGGTCTGGTTATTTATTTATTTTTTTAAACTAATTTAAAAATTAAAAAATTCCCATCTAGTTAACACAGTGTTATATTAGTTTCAGGTAGGTGTATAATGTAGTGATTCAGTAATCTATATGTTACACAGTGCTCATCGTGATCTGTATACTCTTAATCTCCTTCAACTATTTCACCCATCCCCCCAACTACCTCTCCTCTGGTAACCATCAGTTTTTTTCTCTATAGTTAAGAGTCTGTTTCTTGGTTTGTCTCTTTTTTTCTTTGTTTCTTTTCTTAAATTCTACTTAGGAGTGAAATCATTATATTTGTCCTTCTTTGACTTACTTAATTTAGCATTGTACCCTCTGGTTCTATCCATATTGTTGGCAAATGGCAGGATTACATTCCTTTTTATGGCTGAATAATATTCCATTGTATATGTATATATACCATGTTTTCTCTAATCGTTCATGTATTGGTGGACATTTGGACTGCTTGTCAATTTGGCTGTTGTAAATGATGCTAAAGTAAATATAGAGGTGCATATATCTTTTTGAATTAGTGTTTTCATTTTCTTTGGGTAAATATCCAGTAGTGGAATTACTAGATCATATGGTACTTCTATTTTTAAGTTTTTGAGGTACCTCCATACTGTTTTACTGGTCTGGTTTTTATAGATATTAATTCTTGTGCACAGTAATATTCTCCATAGGTGCATAGTAAATATTTGAAAATAATAATGAGTTACCGTTTTTGTGTTTTGTTTTGACTTTACCACTCAGGGTCCTTTAAGGGGCCTAGTTTTTCTGTTTTGCTGTCAGTAATCAGAAAGATGGCACTGTGGTGTGTTGAGGCTAAAACAAATGAGCCCAAGTTACAACTTTTTTTTTTAATTTTTTTTTTCTTTTTTTTTTGGTGTTTATTTTTCAGAGAGACAGACAGAGTACGAGCAGGGGAGGGGCAGAGAGAGAGAGGGAGACACAGAATCTGAAGTGGGCTCCAGGTTCCGAGCTGTCAGCACAGAGCCCAACATGGGGCTGGAGCTCATGAACCATGAGATCATGACCTGAGCTGAAGTCAGATGCTTGACCGACTGAGCCACTCAGGTGCCCCTACAACTTTTTTAAGGCAAATTTTATGTGACCATTATCTAAATTCTTTGAAAGAACTAGAATCAGAATTCTAAATGTTATGGCTGCAAGGCCTCAAAATCTCAGACCAGTGTGAATTTTGATGTATATCTATTTTTCTTTTTTGAAGTTTAATTTGCACACCATAAAATGTATCCATGTTAAATGTATAATTCAATAGGTTAGTAAATTTACTGAGTTTTGAGACCCCACAACCCAGTTTTATGTTTCTACCATCACAGAAGGATGCATCTATTTGGCCCCTTTACAGTATACTTCTGATGCCATCTCCTGCTCCAGGCAACTTTCTGCAAAACTTACTTTCTGCAAAAAAGAGAAAAGATTTGTCTTTTCAGCACATTCATATAAATTGATTCTTCTCTCACTTTGCATCGTTTTGAGGTTCATCCATGTTGTAACCTATGTTAGTAGTTTGTTCCTTTTTATTCCTAAGAGTATTCCAGTGTATAGTTATACCATATTTTTATCTACTCAGCACTTGATGGTATTTGTGTTGTTTCTACTTTTATGAATAATGCCACCATGAATATTTGCATGGAGTTTTTTTTAATGCATTTTTGTGCATTTTTAAAACAAATGGATAAAAGGAATTTTTTTTCTTTCGATCAGAAGTATTGTTCCATTACACAGGAATTGGGATAATGAGTCATGTAAAAATTTGTGGTAGGAAATTATTAAAGTCAAAGCTCAGCAGAAGAGATAACGTTTTTCCTTTTTAAAAGAATGTTGAAGACCACAAAATAGAAGAGTACATGAGCCTTTTCTAATCTTAATTCTCCGATTTTTCTTTTAGTGTCCTTGAAGTGGAAAAGTCCTTGGTATTAGCTGAAAAAGGCAGTGTAGAAGACAAGGATAATGAGGTAGAGCTGTTGACTGCTGGGAAGAAATTCCGTATCTTAGCAACCATGAACCCTGGGGGCGACTTTGGAAAAAAAGAGGTAAAACTGTGTTCCTAAAGCATAATTTTTTTCCAGTTTTTGACCTCAGTTCACTGGTAGCTGTAAATATAACATGTAAAAATGCATTTGGAATTTTATATTGGGTAATAATTTAAAGCCTAGAAAGATAGTTTAGAATTATTACAAAAATGAAGTCTGACAAAAACATTTCCTTATTTTTACATCTCATGGTGTGTATGTGTCTGAAATTTCATTGTGTCAGTCGCTTTGCCCAACTCAACTCTTTACATATGTTACCATAACAAATTCTCACAAGAACTTTGACTGAAAGTTATTTTCCTACTTTCATGGATGAGAAAAGATGAAACTGAAATTTAATCTATTTTTTTAAAGTTTATTGTGAGAGAGAGAGCTCACACATGCACAAGAGAGGGTACCAGCAGGAGAGAGGCAGAGAGAGAGAATCCCAAGAAGGCTCCACTCAACACAGAGCCCAACACGGGGCTTAATCTCATGACAGTGAGATCCCGACTTACCTGATATCTAGAGTCAGACGCTCAACTGACTGAGCCGCCCACTGCTCCGAAACTAAAATTTAATCTTTTTAATTTAATCTTAAACTCTGCTTCTGGAGTCTCCTTTTT
Organism: Herpailurus yagouaroundi; assembly: GCF_014898765.1. NCBI lineage: Eukaryota > Metazoa > Chordata > Mammalia > Carnivora > Felidae > Herpailurus > Herpailurus yagouaroundi. Next base: position 49,202,061 of record NW_024412394.1, on the reverse strand, counting down.
TAAACAGGAGTATGGCTTTGAGTGATTTTAGAGTGACAAAAATGTTGCAGCCAGGAACCTCTTCTGGTTTTGCAAGTGGAGCCTATCTGTTCTAAGGATTTGTGGGTTATGCTTAGACTATTGGTAAAGGAAAGGGTGGAAAGCAGTTCCTTCTGTTCATGGGGGGTAGTGTTAGGATTCAGCCAGGATCCAATACCCTGAACACCATAGCTTTCAGGTTCATGAAGCCTCTCAGTAGAGAAGTCTTCCTCTGTGTCGATCCTGGTCTGTTAGAGTTAGGAAAATGGTAATGTGGTGATAGGTCAGGGATGATGAGAACGGAGGTTGATTGTGAATGAAAGTAATTAAAAATCTTGGTAATTTGGTGGATACCCCTGAAATGTGAACATGATGTTTTGGGCTTGATTTTCCTCTGTAGTGTAACAAGAAAGATTATTGCTGTGCCTCTTGAAATGTTCTTAAGAGACGTAATAAAGTATATCACAGCTTCAAACATAATGTGAAAACTGGTTCCTGGGTTGGCTGGGTGGCTCAGTCGGCTAAGCGTCTGTCTTTGGCTCAGGTCATGATCTCACAGTTCGTGAGTTCAAGCTCTTTGTTGGGCTCTGTGCTGACAGCTCAGAGCCTGGAACCCACTTTGGATTCTGTCTCCCTCCCCCTGCCAATTGCACTCTGTCTCTTTCTCAAAATTAAATAAACATTAAAAAAAAAAAAAAGTTCCTTGGCAAATGGAAATCCCGTAGAAAGATCTGATTTTGACATTGTGTGTGTTAGCTTAGGTTAAGATAGTTTAAGTTTTTCTTAGAAAAAGATTGCCAACTTTTACCTAAGGGAAAGCTCTTTATTGTTTTGGCACACCTAGCAAGCAGAGTGAGGTAGAATGCTGAAGACCAGAAGCACTGCTTGTTTAGGATGGCAACAGGGAACACTCACACATTCACTGGGTCTTGGTTGAGCTGCTCCTGGGTATAGGCATTGCTCCTGGTCCTGTTGCAGTAGGCCAGATAGATGGATGGAGCTTATCAAGTTATAGGCAAGCAATGATAAACTAATAGTTATGTGCATATGTGGCATTGTAAATGCTTATTAATAGGGGAAGGGTAAGAGGAATCCATAAGACTGGAAGACTGGAAGAACAATTCTTTGTTATGCAAGAGGTAAAATATGTACCTCCTTACTAATTTGGCTGTTCCTCTTTGAGCCACTTAGAAGATGTTTTCTCTGACTTCAGACAGCTCTCCCCTTATCGCACAATAGCATTTGTTTTCTCTAAAACATTGGTTTTGTAACTGAAGGTAAAGGAATGGCCTTTGCTTAGGGGAAAGTATTCAGGTTTGGGAATCACCCACTGGGGCTAGAATTCAACTTACACCATTTACTCTATAAAACCTTGAAGTTCTGTATGTCTATAAAGAAAGTGATGGGAATATGGTGTTGGGGGGTGTGGTGGAGATTAATGAGATGACATATGGAAGGAGCCAGAACAAAGTAGACCTTTAATAAATTGTACCTACTAGTAGAGATAATAAGAGGAGCATTTGGTATTTGTTAGACTCACAGCTAACATTTCTTCAAAGGATTTGTTCTCTAACTTTCCTCATAAGTATCCATTCATATTGAAATTTTTGTTTCTTGTAGTTGTCTCCTGCCTTAAGAAACAGGTTTACAGAAATATGGTGCCCACAAAGCACAGGTCGTGAAGATTTAATTCAGATTATCAGCCATAACCTTCGTCCAGGATTGTCTCTGGGCAAAGTAGATCATAAAGGTGAGTTTTTTCAGTTGGTACAGGTTGTAATGGTGGTTATGAGGTGGAGGGGATTGTATGTTGGGAATGAGAGGTGTTGTATAGGACATTAGCAGTGTATATATGTTGGCATGTTAAAAGGAGAAGAGGAGATAGAGAAATGGGAACAAATAGATGTAAGAAAATAGGCTATTTGGGGGCACCTGGATGGGCTCAGTTGGTTGGGCGAGCAACTTCGGCTCGGGTCATGATCTTGCAGTTTGTGAGTTCGAGCCCCGTGTTGGGCTGTGTGCTGACAGCTCAGAGCCTGGAGCCTGCTTCGGCTTCTGTGTCTCCCTCTCTCTCTGCCCCTCCCCTTCTCACATTCTGTCT
>NW_024412394.1:49127977-49199842 GCF_014898765.1 Herpailurus yagouaroundi | reverse complement strand
CCTTTTTTTTTTTTTTTTAACATTTATTTATTTTTGAGACAGAGACAGACAGAATGTGAGAAGGGGAGGGGCAGAGAGAGAGGGAGACACAGAAGCCGAAGCAGGCTCCAGGCTCTGAGCTGTCAGCACACAGCCCAACACGGGGCTCGAACTCACAAACTGCAGTATAGGGGCGCCTGGGTGACTCAGTGATTAAGCATCCAACTCTTGATTTTGGCTTAGGTCATGATCTCACTGTTTGTGAGGTCGAGCCCTGCATCAGGCTCCATGCTGACAGTACAGAGCCTACTTGGGATTCTTTCTCCCTTTTTCTCTTCCCCTCCCCTTCTCCATGCGCTCTCTCATTCTCTCTCTCAAAAATAAATAAACTTTTTAAAAAAGGGCAAAAAACTGTGCAGGATAAAATGGGAAACTAGAGGGATGCCTGGGTGGCTCAGTCTGTTAAGCGTTCACCTTCGGCTCAGGTCATGATCTCATGGTTTGTGGGTTTGAGCCCTGCGTTGAGCTCTGTGATGACAGCTCAGAGCCTGGAGCCTGTTTCAGATTCTCTGTCTCCCTGTCTCTCTGTTCCTCACTTGCTCATGCTCTGTCTTGTCTCTCAAAAATAATGTTAAAAAAATTTATAAAATGGGAAACTAAGTAAAGATTTTATTTCCAGGTTTTCTTTTTTTTTTTTTTTTTAACGTTTATTTATTTTTGAGACAGACAGAGCATGAACAGGGGAGGGGTAGAGAGAGAGGGAGACACAGAATCTGAAACGGGCTCCAGGCTCTGAGCTGTCAGCACAGAGCCCGATGCGGGGCTCGAACTCTCGGACCATGAGATCGTGACCTGAGCCGAAGTCGGACGCCCAACCGACTGAGCCACCCAGGCGCCCCTCCAGGTTTTCTTTATAAAGATACATAAGATTTAATGGATCTAATATTTCAACTAATTATGAATTCTGAATTGAATTCTGATCCTGCTGAGAATACTCAAGATATACTTACTGCATTATCTAAATAAGAATATAAGTACCCTTGAGTTCTACTTACTTTCTGTAGGACTTTTGTTCACAAGTTATAGTAGTAATTTTATCTATACATCCACAGTATGAATTAAGCAGAAAAGATTCCATTAAGTCAATGTTTTGTTTTGTTTTGTTTTGTTTTGTTTTGTTTTGTTTTGTTTTTTTAATGACCTCTGAAGGGCATGTGGGCTTTTCTTAGTCTCACACTCTTACGACAGTACATCTAAAGATACTGTGTTTTCGTTAAAATGACATTTTTTAGAATTATTTCCTTGAGTTGTATTTCTAAAAGTGGAAATAAGGAAATTCATAGTTCTCATTGGTTATGGCCAGGTTGCTCTCCAGAAGGATGGTCCCAATCATAATTCTACCAGCAGCTTAGTAAATGTGCATGCTTGGGATAGTTTAACATGGAGTTTTCTTTTTTTTTCTAAATATAATGAAATCCATTGTTTTATCCTTGTAACTTTAATGAATAAGCTAAAATTTCATTTTCTTTATTAGTGACGAGCATTTTCTATGATACATTTTTTTAAAATGCCAATCATTTTATTTTTATTTTATTTTTATTTTATTTATTTTTTTTTTTAATTTTTTTTTTCAACTTTTATTTATTTTTGGGATAGAGAGAGACAGAGCATGAACGGGGGAGGGGCAGAGAGAGAGGGAGACACAGAATCGGAAACAGGCTCCAGGCTTTGAGCCATCAGCCCAGAGCCCGACGCGGGCTCGAACTCACGGACCGCGAGATCGTGACCTGGCTGAAGTCGGACGCTTAACCGACTGCACCACCCAGGTGCCCCTATTTTATTTTATTTTTTAAAGTAATCTCTATACCCAATGTGGGGCTCAAACTCATGATCCCGCACGAGCATGCGAGATCAAAAGTTGCATGCTCAACTGAGCCAACCTAGTCATTTTACACATTAGCATTTATTATTATATATTTTTCACATGGGTTTCTATATTTGGTTACCTTTTAATATTTGTTATAAAAAAAATCCCTATATGAACCCATCTACCTTAGCTAATGAAATTCTGTTCAATAGTGATGGTTTAATTCCCCTCTAACAATGGATCAAATTGTCAATTACATCTTGTAAACATTTGTGTTTTTTTTCTGTAGCTAGTTTTTTTCTAAGTAATTCGCAGTGTAGCCTTGAAGCCTATTGCTGAATGGTCTACTTTATATTATAGCAGTGATGATTCCTCCTCATCATATTTTCTTTTTTTAAAATACATTTTTGGTATTCCTACTTATTAGATAAATGTTTACTGTTGGCTTCAGAAGTTCCATAAAGTGCCTTACTAAATTTAATTGGCTTGGCTTTGCTCTGCTTTTTTTTTTTTTTTTTTTTTTTTTGGACAGAGCCCTCATGAGAGGGAGAGAGAGAATCTTAAGCAGGCTTCATGCCCAGCGCAGAGCCTGACATGGGGCTTGAACTCAGGAAACTGTGAGATCATGAGCTAAAATGAAGAGTAGGACACTTAATCAACTGAGCCACCCGGACACCACAAATTGTCTTTGCTTTAAATCTACATTACTTAAGAAGCATTTTATTTCCAAATATTTTACAATATGAAATTGTGATAATTAGAATACTTTAACTTAAATCATGGAACAAAATTTATGAATCCTCTAATTTGCTGAATTCTGAGGGATGCATCAATTTAATAAAAGAAAAAGCCTGAACTAAATGCCACTGAAAATGTGGCATCCCCATTCCAGTGGATCAGTTTAAAATACAATAAAATTTATGTATTTTCTAAAATCATTGTGTCTTAACTTAAAAATTGTATCTGAACAGGAACCAAATGAATACTTTCTTTGAGTAGTTTTCAGGGCTCCATCTTAGGCTGTAATTCTCAAGGTGATTTTTCTTTTTTGGTAGGTATGGTATGCTATTCATGAACCCCTTGGGAATGTAGTAAAGCTATGGACCCCCTCTCCTTAGAAAAAGCAGTAATGTACATTCACAAAAATTTGCATATAATCTCATGAAACACAGACCTCTTTTAGGCCATTTCTGGGCCCTCCATTACAAACCCCTATTTTGTAGTGTTTTATTACAACCAGTTCCAAATTGCTTTTTACTTCCTTGTGTCTTAGGGGCTGACATAGCTGAGGTGATGCTGGATTTCATTGAATGGCTGACCCACCAGGAATTTGGCCGAAGGTGTGTGGTCAGTATCAGAGATATCCTGTCCTGGGTTAACTTCATGAACACAATGGGGGAGGAAGCTGCTTTGAAACGGCCAGAGACCATCTCCACTGTGACATCTTTTGTCCATGCTGCATGCCTGGTGTACATAGATGGAATAGGTTCAGGTATGTTGTCTGTTAGCTGGTGTGGGGACAAGGAGGTTAGGGTAGTGGGGAGAAAGAAATGGAATAAGCCCAAACCTCTGACCTCTGATCCAGATACTTTGTAAAATCACTTAACTCTAGCATTTCCAAGACCCAGAATAGATTTTCTTTTCTTTTTACTCTTTTTGAGAGGTGGTTGATGTAAAAGATAGGCTGAAGCTTCACATTGATTATAGTCCAGGGTAACTGGTAAATGTGAAGTGATAAGTGATTATGAAGAAAAAGAAGATTGTTGGAAATGTCCTTGCTCCTAAAGGACTGAGGACTGGGTAATTCTTAACATGAATAGTCATTTATATTGAATGGGCCTGAATCCTTTAGTTTTTTTTAAGTGTACTACAATTTCTTAAATTTCACTAAGTTCTGTTTTTTCAACAGTGAAGATTAGAGATATAAACCAAAATGATCACTAGTACCACATTAATTACTCCTTCCTCCAGACTGACTTATCATGGAGTACATGGTGCTTTACTGAATAAGCTGCTGCTAATCTGTAAATTATTGGGATGGGAGGGGCAGACCTTTTGCCTTTGGACTATTTACACTAGCAATCATATTTTGGGTATGCTTCAGCTAAGGTTTAATTTCCCCTGGAAACTGCCCAAGAGCTCCTGATGTGTACATATTTGGGAAGCTTGGTGTCAAACTGTTGTTTGATGGTCTGATCCTCTCTATTTTAGGGGTAACTTCCTCAGGGTTTGGTACAGCTCTCTTGGCTCGCAAAGAATGTCTGAAATTCCTAATCAAGAAACTTTCCAAAATAGTGAGACTTACAGAGTGTCAGAAAAATGAATTGAAGATTTATGACAGACTCAAGGCCAAAGAATTTACTGGAATAGATAACCTTTGGGGAATTCATCCATTTTTTATACCAAGGGGTAAGAATGATTTTAAATAAATGAAGGTTCTCTTCTTGTAGATCATGGGTACTTCACTTTTGTTGTGACTTTTAGTGTATCCTACTTCTGATTATTTTCAAACTAGTTATCTGAATTAGAATCTGACTTGGCATAACCAATCATAATTGCATGAATGATTAAAAATACATAACTGGCACGTAAAAATAGGGGAAAGTATAGTTTTTAATCTATGAATAAAATGTCTTATAAAATGCATTTATTTTTTATTTGGTGCTTAAAACCAGAGCATTCCTATAGTGATAATTCAGCCCAGGGTGTATCATCATGAGGATGACCCTCATCCCTGCTTACAAAAACAGTTTTGTGAACTGTTGAGGACTTGGGTCACTCATCTTCCTCTCCCTGGCACCTGACATGAGCAATCCCAGGCATTCAGAAAATGTCTGTTGATGGAGTGAATGGATGAATGAATGAATAAGATTGTTGCTTGTCTAGCAGGGTCATCTGTTTCTTGTCCCTTCCTCCCTCCCTACATTAATAATTGTTGAGTGTCTGAAATGCATAGAGTGGCAGTTACTGGGGGTTCATTGGTGAACAAAATCAGCCCAGGTACCTGACCGAATGGAGTATAGCCCATTTCTCTCTCCCTCTTCAGTACTACTCTTCATCCCTGGTGGTGCATCAATGATTTAAGTTCCCTAAGTCATTGTCATAGTATTTAATTCTCATGTAGGAGCTATATGTTAGTGGCATGGGACTGAAGTGGTCCTTGCTTCTGCTTCCATAGCTGAGGTGTAATAGATGTTTTCCTAGCCCTCCAAATTGGTATATGAAAAGTTTATTCCAGGAGACATAGTAGTACAGATGTTAAGCCCTATAAAACTGTTATTAGCCTGCATTATAGTTACATTATGGGTTAAAGATGCATCCTGAATTGTCTTGGTGACATAAAAACATTGGATGAAATTGCCTATATGGAACCATGTGGCCAATACACCTAGCATACACTTGATTTTTAGGAAGATACCAATTTATAAAGGTAAATCGTACAAGTACTTGAAGTAATTCCAGGTGTAGGTTGTGAAAGGAAAAGTGTGCTTGCAGTAAGACCTATGTATGTATGCATAGACCTAAGTATATGCATAGGTGTAAGAGCTGGAGAGATCTGAGTAGTAGGCACAGTTGAAGAACGTGTGCTGCTGGCTATTGCTTTAAAGCAGTTAATGAATCTAAAAGTGGTGAAGTGTTGAAATAGGGTTGAGCATTTTCATCACAGATGGTACTTCACTGACTGAAAGTCTGCTTGGTAGGTTCTTAAAATCTTGGCTTGACATGTATATATGATTTGCTGATATTCATCTTCTATGTGGCTTTTCTTTTCTCTACTTAAGGACCTGTCCTTCACAGGAATAATATTGCTGACTATGCACTCAGTGCAGGCACCACTGCTATGAATGCCCAGAGGCTCTTAAGAGCTACAAAATTGAATAAACCCATTCTCCTGGAGGGCTCTCCTGGTGTGGGCAAGACAAGTTTGGTGACAGCATTAGCAAAGGCTTCAGGCAACATCCTTGTTCGAATCAACTTGTCAGAACAGACGGTAAGCTTAGTCATTCTACAGCTGATGAGGATGAGTGTAGGGAGTAATGTTTGTATCTGTTTATAGAGTTTCTTATTCAGAAATAGTTAGGACATTTTCCGTACCTCAGATATTTCATGGTGGTAAAGACCACACCAACATGACCTTCAAATTAAGTCTGCTTTTAGGTTCGTTAATAGCTGATATCTGTAATCTTATTCCCCTCTAGATGCTTTATTCTAGTTGTCTTTTGAGCAATAGTTACCCAATTCAGTGTATATTATAACCTTGTTTTTTGTCATTTCTAAAAGGGAAAAATTAGTAGAAATAAAATGGCCTTTAAACAGTCTTAGGAAATAATGGGACAAGAGGTGACAAATGAGACTCCCTGGACGTTGTTATTGGTCTTTGTTTTGTTTTTTGTCTTTATTTTTTTTATTTTTTTTTTTAAAGTTTTTTTTTTCAACGTTTATTTATTTTTGGGAGAGAGAGAGAGACATAGCATGAACGGGGGAGGGGCAGAGAGAGAGGGAGACACAGAATCGGAAACAGGCTCCAGGCTCTGAGCCATCAGCCCAGAGCCCGACGCGGGGCTCGAACTCGCGGACCGCGAGATCGTGACCTGGCTGAAGTCGGACGCTTAACCGACTGTGCCACCCAGGCGCCCCTGTTTTTTGTCTTTAAAGTTCACTAATTAATTTCCAAGTATAGCCACAGTTGAGAACTGCTGATATAGAGCTCCAACTCCAGTCCATTGATACTTGCAGTATTGTGACAAAAAGGTTTTTGAGGGCATGTTTGGGCTCCTGGTACAGAGTGCTAGGTTGATTAGTTCTGTTGTGGTGGGTATGAAAAGGAAAAGTAGCATAAGGCTCAAGAATTTATCAGGTTAGACTTAAGGTCTTGGGATCTAGTAAATTTTTTAATGTAATGTTTTCCTCCTTTCTACCCCCTCTTAAAGGACATCACAGACCTGTTTGGAGCAGATCTACCTGTTGAAGGTGGCAAGGGAGGAGAGTTTGCCTGGCGGGATGGCCCTTTGCTGGCGGCTCTGAAGGCAGGCCATTGGGTTGTGTTGGATGAGGTGAGAGGTTTGTTGTTCCAAGTATAGGGTCACAATGGGAAGAGCAGTTGTACTTTTCTTGTTTCTAGGGCATATCTCAGTGGGTTGTCATGCTTTTTTGCTAGTAAAGACAAATTCTCTAATGAAGAAAAATCCTTCATGGTCTCTTTTAAGAATGAGAAAAGTCACTTATCACAAAGCACATATAGAAGCCCCTGTGTATACAAGCTACAAACCCCGGCTTTTGTAAGCCAGCTACTAGAGAAAAACTATCTCTTGTCTTTTTTTTTTTTTTTTTTTTTTTTTTTTTGGTAATGTTTATTTTTGAGACAGTGAGCAAGAGTGAGAGTGAGGAAGGGGCAGAGAGAGACAGAAGGAGACAGAATTAGAAGTAGGCTCAGAGCTGTCAGTACAGAGCCTGACTCGGGGCTCAAACTTATGAACCGTGAGATCTTGACCTGAGCCAAAGTTGGACCCTTAACTGACTGAGCCACCCAGGCACCCATGTCTCTTAAGTTGTCTTAAGAGACATACAAAAAATGCTGAGAAAACGGTCAGTGGTACATGTGTATGTTAGATAAATGAATGAGTAGAAGAATGGAGCCCCTCATGATACCTGTGATAAATGCTGGATCTTAGTGACTGACAGGCACTGGAGATAGAGAAAAGTGATGCACAAAAATAAAACATTTAAGACTGTGGGCCAGTGTGTCTGGTCACAAGATTCCTTTGGAATCTGAAGCTGGAGGGCAGACTGTGGTACTTCTTTTCAGCTGAGCTGCTGCTTACTTACCATGGAGGAGATATTAAGGAGAAGGAGCTGTCATGTGGACCACCCATCCACCTCAGTTTTTAGAAGATGTCTGATAGTATTACATTCTTTAGCCAGAAAAGAAAAAATGCCTAGTTTTAAAGCTTAAGGCTTGAGACCATTTTCCTACTGGGTGGAAATGCATCTAGGTACCCAAGGCATTCTTGACTGCAGTCCCATTTAAGAGCAGCTTTTAGAACTTGACCTGTTTGGGAATATTCAGTGGAATTTGTGCTTTTGAGTGCTTCTATAAACATGATACTTTAAATTCTGGTATAATATAGTCTGGGTTTTTCTGGTCCATTTGCATTTTATTGATTTCACATTTTCCCAGTTGAATTTGTCCATGTTACCTAAAAACTATCACACTTCACATCCCTGAGCTCTGAAGTCAGCATCTGAAGACCTCCATTCAGCTATTTTCATTTTTGGCACAGAAACTCCTTGTATTTGTTCTTGTTCACAAAACTCTTAGTGGAAGTTAGTTATGTCTATCCATTAATGTGGTTTATATCATGACTTTGAAGCCCATTTGGAGATTTCAGTCAGTATTTGTTCTGGGAAAGATACTTTTTTAAATATGTAGAGAGCTGTCTTCATCTTTAAAGATCTCAGAGTGCAAAAGTGAGATCTGTGTGTTGGCATGTTTTTTTTTGAAAGCTATGATTTATGGGATGGGTCCATATAGGTGAATACAGTGGATACAGTGTAATTTTAGAGAAGATTTTAACTGCTTTTTTAAAAATTCAGTCTGAGTATTCAATTTACTTAAGTTACTGTCAGTTTATATCCTTCAGATGTCTCTACCACATATATATGAAATAATAAGATGAATATACTTGGCTTCCTCCTCCTGAAGATAACACTTATTCTACTTTTGTGCCTATTATTCCTCTGCTTTTTGTTATAGTTATACAGTGTATGTAATAAATGTGTGCACTTTCTTCAAATAGCTCAACCTGGCTTCTCAGTCTGTATTGGAAGGACTCAATGCTTGTTTTGACCACCGAGGAGAAATTTATGTTCCTGAGTTAGGAATGAGCTTTCAAGTACAGCATGAAAAGACGAAGATTTTTGGGTGTCAGAATCCCTTTAGACAAGGAGGTGGGAGGAAGGGCTTGCCAAGATCTTTCCTTAACAGATTCACTCAGGTAAGATTTGCTGTTGCCATGGAGACCAAAGGTGGAGTGTTGGGGGTGATAAGACTGCTGGCATGTAGCTATTAGGATGCTCATTATAAGAATGAGAGAGCTTCAGTTTAATGATGTATTTCTCAATTCCATGTCTTTATATGACAAATACTAATGCATCCAGTTCCCATCATCACTTCCCTCCTGCTGTGAGTCCCTTTGTTTTAAGTCCTAGAGGACCTGATGTGTTATCAGTTAGTGGAGAGTAAGGTCACCATTCCTCTAAGATTTCTATTACTGTGCTCAGGATAAAGGCCAGTATTTGACCTTTCTAGGTATCTGTGTGATGTATGAAAACATGTAAGTTTTTAAAAATTTTTTTTAATATTTATTTATTTTTGAGAGACAGAGACAGTGCGAGCGGGGTAGGGACAGAGAGAGGGAAGACACAGAATCCGAAGCAGGATCTAGGCTCTGAACTGTCAGTGCAGGGCCCAGTATGGGGCTCAAACCCACAAATCGTGAGGTCATTCATGACCTGAGCCAAAGTCAGAAGCTTAACTGACTGAGCCACCCAGGCACCCCAAAACATTGAGATTTTTTAATGATGAAAATAATGCATTGTAGTTAAAGAAAAGGGAAAAATAAAATCCAGTATTCTCCATATAAGGGTCAATCATTATTAACATTTGGTGTGTTTTCTTACTGCCTTTATTCTCATTTACAGAGATAGGAGTTGTGTGTATGTATGCTTACTTGTTTTAACATTTATTTGCCAAATTTTGACTAGCCTAGAGGTTTGTAAATGGCCCTAGATGTTAGCTTTCTTTAATGTCCTTTTCTGTTGACAATTAAGAATTAGAGTATCTTTTCGGAATAATTTATTATGAAAAATATCAAATATATTGAAAAGTTGAAGGGATTTTGAAGTAACTGCTCATATGCCCTACCATCTAGAATTCTGAGTGCATTATTACATAATGATAGGAAATTAAAAAAAAAAAAACAAATATACTTAAAAAATATACTTTAAAAAAGTGGTATGTTATCTTTTTTTTCTTTAATTCAGTAGAGTGGAGCTAATAACACTACCAACACCTCTGTGTAAAGTGTTTAAAATATTTTATGTGATTCTGTATGTTAAAATGCAAAAAAATAGATTTCTGTAACTGAATTTTTATATATAAAATGAGGTTTGATACCTTGGTGTTAAATAAAAACTTTGCATCATAGGTGGTAGTCATTTCTGGTGTTTGGTGAAGAGATGCTATAGCCTTTCTTCATGTTATTTTTGGATTCTGTAGGTCTTTGTGGATCCCCTTACAGTAGTTGACATGGAATTCATTGCCAGTACTCTGTTTCCAGCCATTGACAAAAATATTGTTAAGAAGATGGTTGCTTTCAACAACCAAGTAAGTACCTACTTGTATTAACTGTTCTTTGTTTTGATGGCTGTAATTGAACTATCATTTCATCGTGGGACACTATCACATTTACCAGTCTTTTTAAAAATAAAGCACATTGAATTGTCCCAGTTTCTAGTGGAATAAACTAATCATCTGAGGATTATAGTAATTCAGATCTATTTTGTATATCAGGTTAATGCTCAGAGAGTATTTCTGGTTTAGATGTCTGCGTTGGGTGAAGGAGACATTTGTATCAAACCTGCTAATTTCTGTTTCAGATTATGCATGCCTTATAGTACTTAATACAGTGCCTACCAGTGGGACATGTTTCCCAATAATAGTGTTTTCTTTTTAGATTGATCACGAAGTGACTGTTGAAAAGAAATGGGGGCAAAAAGGAGGACCCTGGGAATTCAACCTTCGGGACCTTTTCCGCTGGTGTCAGTTGATGCTGGTTGACCAGTCCCCCGGGTGTTATGATCCTGGTCAGCATGTGTTTTTGGTCTATGGTGAAAGAATGAGAACCAAGGAAGACAAGGAAAAGGTGAGTTTCATACTATTCTTTGGGTTTCTTTCCATCTGAAAGTTGATTTCTTCCTAAGAGAGAGAAAGGGCATACTCACTCATAACATTCAACACAGTAAAGCTGCTTAGAATTAATTAATTAATTAATTAATTAATTTTTAAATGTTTATTTTTGAGAGAGAGAGAGAGAGCGCATGCAAGCAGGGGAAGGGCAGAGAGAGGGGGAGACACAGAATCTGAAACAGGCCCCAGGCTCTGAGCTGTCAGCACAGAGCCCGACGTGGGGCTCGAATTCACGAACTGTGAGATCATGACCTCGGCTGAAGTCCGCCACTTAACTCACTGAGCCACCCAGGCACCCCAAAGCTGCTTAGAATTTAAAAATTAAACAGACCAGATGTTCACCGACTTCAAAATCTCAAAGTGCACCTTTCTAAGTTTCTGCGTGATGTATTAGTTTGCTTTTGAGTATACAATTTGCTTATCCATCTGAATTCCAAATATTGCAAACCTTGTTAAAGCAATATTGCCCTCCAGTAATAAAGAACTAGGTCCTTGAGGGGTGGGAGAGAGGGGAAAGTGGGTGATGGGCATTGAGGAGGGCACTTGTTGGGATGAGCACTGGCTGTTGTATGGAAGCCAATTTGACAATAAATTAAAAAAAAAGAATTAGGTCTTCATCTTTCTAGGCATAAAGGAGAGAAACAGGAGGAGATAGGTGATACTCAAGTAGAGAAGGAGGGTTTTCTGTTTTTAAATAAACTTTGAATTACAAAGTATTTTATCTAGAAAATATAATTAGATCTATAAGAGGGTATTCTGTATCTCATTGGCAATAAAAATATCCCTTCGTAAATGGAGTAACACTAGAATTCCTAGCCTAATAAACTAATAATGTGTTCATTTTGCCTTGTGGTATTTAAAGTCTGATCTCACAAGATACTCATAATAGCTGCAGGTAGGAGGCACTATCATGACCTCTGAATAGTGAGGATCCAATGCTCTTAGTCATGGGGTATCACCTATAGTAAATAGTAGAGCCAGCACTTCTACATCGCCATTGTAGCTAAATGTTAACTCATTCATTATGTGCAAGTGGCTTTTGGTCAGTATATTAAGACAAAATATTCACCCAGTATTTTTTTATTTTTATTTTTTTACAACTCTGTTATATATAATTCATATACTATTAGCTGGTATTTTATTTTCTTCATTCATTAACTAAATTATAGTATATCTATTGTGGCCAGACACTGGCCAATTTTTGGATAATTGATATTATTCAGATAGTATGTTACTGTAGAGTGTGGAAGATTTCCATCACTTTCTAATTCAGTTATTGTAATTCACACACCCAAAAAAGTGAAAAATAATAATAGGAGAAAGACTTGTAAAAGCTGGAAGAATTTGAGTAAATTGAGTCTGACTTTATAAAACTAAACCAACTACATTGTGAAAGCATTTTTAATTTTAATTTTGGTAGACTGTCAGGGAGATGAGATTATATTCTGCCTTGGAGGGAAATATAAGCTCAGAAATCACCTGGACCCAGAAATATGTGACAGGAGCACTTTCTCCTATGCTGCTTTTTGACTCGTCAATGTTTGGTACTGATAATGATTTTATCTTTACAGTTTTTTCCTAATGTTTCTGAAACTCTTTTATTAATTTATTTAGTTGAGGTATAATTGACATATAACATGAGTTTCAGGTGTACAACACAATGATTCAGTATTTGGGTGCATTGTGAAATGATGACTACAATAAGGCTAGGTAACATCTGTCACCTTACGCAGCTACAAAAGGCTTTATTTATCTATCTACTTATTTATTATTTATTTACTGATATTTTTAAGAGAGAGAGTATGCATGCATGTGCACTAGCAGGGGAGGGGCAAAGGGAGAAGGAGTAAGAGAATCTTAAGCAGGCTTCAAGCCCAGTGCTAAGCCTTACAGTGAGATCATGACCTGAGTTGAAATCAAGAGTTGGACATTACTTAACCGACTGAGCCACCCAGGCGCCCCAAGACTTTTTCTCTTTTGATGACAACTTTTTAAATCTGTTCCCTTAGTAGTTTTCAAATACATAATATGGTATTATTATTTAAAATTTTTTTTACTAGTTTTTAAAGTTTATTATTTTTAAGAGAGAGAGAGAGAGAGAGAGAGAGAGCAGGGGAGAAGCAAAGAGAGAGTGAGAGAAAAAATGCCAAGCATGCTCCCTGTAGTCAGTGCAGAGCCTGATGCGGGGCTTGAACCCACTAACCATGAGATCATGACCTGAGCTAAAATCAAGAGTCAGATGTTTGACTGAGCCACCCAAGTGCCCCTATGTTTATTTATTTTTGATTTATTTTTGAGAGAGAGCGAGCATGAGGGGGACGTGGGGGACGCAGAGAGAGAGGGAGACACAGAATCTGAAGCAGGCTGTAAGGCTCTGAGCTGTTAGCACAGAGCCCAATGAGGGCTCGAACTCAAGAGCAGTGAGATCATGACCTGAGCCGAAGTTGGATGCTTAACCAAGTGAGCTACCTAGGTACTCCATGTAATACAGTATTATATTAACTATAGTCACTATACTGTACATTCTATTTCTATGACTTATTTTATAATAATTGTTATTTTTATTTTCTGACTTTAGTCCAGTGTATGATGATTAATATGAGTATTGCTTTGTTAGAAGTATGCAGCTTTGTATACATATTTTGGGTGGCTGGAATTTTTCCTGCTGCTCTGGGCTAAATTAGTGTATTTTACACACCCATATCTTTCCCTCCTGCCCCAACTCCTCTTTAGAAGAAACCCAGCAAAGGGACACATAAGTGGCTCAGTTAAGCGTCCGACTTCAGCTCAGGTCATGATCTTGTGGTTTGTGAGTTTGAGCCCCTCTTGGGGCTCTGTGCTGACAGCTCAGAGCCTGGAGCCTGCTTCAGATTCTGTGTCTCCCTCTCTCCCTACCCCTCCCCCATTCGCACTCTGTGTGTGTGTGTGTGTCTCTCTCTCTCTCTCTCTCTCTCTCTCTCTCTCTCTCTCTCTCAAAGATAAACATTAAAAAAAAAAATTTAAAAAGAAGAAACCCAGCAAATAAGTAAGGTTAATGGAAAGTTTTCTAATCATATTTCTGGTAAGGGAGGGATAAATGAATGTAAATAATCAGATAACTTTGAGTGTCATTCTATGTAAATATTTATAAACCTAAAATGGTGTTTTGGGATGAAACTGGCTTCCAAGATTTTTTTTTTTAATATTTCTTTATTTTTGAGAGAGAGAGACAGAATGTGAGCCAGGAGAGAGGCAGAGAGGGAGACAGAATCTGAAGCAGGCTCCATGCTCTGACCTGTCAGCACAGAGCCCACTGCGGAGCTCGAACCCACAAACCATGAGATCATGACCTGAGCCAGAGTCGGGTGCTTAAATGACTGAGCCACCCAGACGCCCTGCCACCTCAAGATTTAAAATCAATTACCATGAACAAATCCTGTAACTCTCATGAATCCCATTATCCATATCTGTAAAGCATAAATGATACCTATTTTGCAAGGGTATGAGGATCAGGAATAACCTGTTGAAAGCACCCACTATAATAGTCAGTACATTAGTAGAGGCTTAAGAAATGGTCATTTTTCTTCATAATCTTCAGACTTTTATTCTCTTCTACTTCTTTTTAGGTGGTATCTTGAATGGTGAAAGCAGATTCATTTTTCATCTGTAGATTTGCAATAGTGTCCATGGCTTTAATTTATGGGGCATTCTCACGGGAATCCCAAATAGTTTGAGGTTAGGTGACTACTATTTGAGTTCCAGTTTACTTTCATTTCAAGATTTAAATAAATGTTATCTATCCTTTTTATAAGAGAAAAATCAAAATGATAGGAAAATTGTGACTAGTCTTCACTCAGTTTTATGACCTCTCTTGCTGTTCATGTCTTCTAGAAGGTTTGGCTCAGAATTTGGTGAAATCATTTGTGTTTTGACTGTATTATCATCTTCATTTAGGTCATTGCTGTATTCAAGAATGTGTTTAGTTCAAATTCCAGCCCATACATGGGAACCAGACTATTTCACATCACTCCCTATGATGTTCAGGTGAGGCAAGCAGGATAATCCTCTATTCTTTTATAATTTTCTATGATTTTCTCTGCTCCCACTACTAGGCACACTTGTAAAACCTCACTGGCATGTGTTTTTCAGCTGGGCTACTCAGTCCTCTCCCGTGGCAGTTACGCTCCTCTCCTGTCTCGCCATCCACTGTCTCTCCTGCACCAATCATTACAGTCTCTGGAGTCAGTTATGAAGTGTGTGCAGATGAGCTGGATGGTCATCCTTGTGGGGCCAGCCTCTGTGGGCAAGACCAGCCTGGTGCAGCTCCTGGCACACCTTACTGGTCACACGTTAAAGATCATGGCTATGAACAGTGCAATGGACACTACGGAGCTTCTAGGTGGATTTGAGCAGGTAAATGGTCTGCCTTCATATTTGCAGGCAAAACATCTGTAATGCCATGGTCTGATTGATGGTCTTTTGTGTTGGTGAGTACAAATAGGATTATTCTTTTTTTAAGTAATCTCTGTACCCAATGTGGGACTCGAACTCATGACCCCAAGATCCAGAGTCACATGCTCTACCAACAGAGCCAGCCAAGCATCCCCTACCCCAACCCCCCAACCACTTTTTTTAATTTAAAGGAGTGTTCATTTGACTCTGGCCAGTGGCTATGATGAGTTTTTGTGCTCTGGAAATTGCAGGTTGATCTTATACGGCCATGGAGGCAGCTGCTAGAAAAGGTGGAAGGCACTGTAAGGGCACTTTTAAGAGACAGCCTCCTTATCAGTGCTGACGACGCAGAAGTAGTGCTGCGAGCCTGGAGTCATTTCCTTCTGACTTACAAACCCAAGTGTCTTGGAGATGGTGGTAAAGGTATCACGATGGAGATTGTCAACAAGCTGGAAGCAGTATTATTGCTTATGCAGAGACTCAACAATAAAATCAACTCCTACTCCAAGGCAGGTATGTGTGTTTGGATGTGTATCAGATACATAGTATTGTGCGTATAGTGTCCATATATAGGTAGTAATACATTTGTAATGTAATGTCTGCAATTTTTTATTAATGTAATAGTTATTAACAAAACTTGAAAATCTTTGTTTTAGAAAGTAAAATGAAGCTGATGTAAAATAATTCAGAATTGATGATCCTAAGCAAAGCAAAAGTAACAAAGAAATTGGTTAGTGAGTTTGATAGTTTATATTGTATGTGATCAGCTATAATGGTAAATCATTTGCATCTAAAGTTGGTTGTATTTTTCTTGGCTTAAAAACAAAGTAATTAAGAAATTGAGAATTTTATTTTATTTTATTTTTATTTTATTTTGTTTTGTTTTGTTTTTATTTATTTTTGAGAGAAAGAGAAAGAATAAGCGGGGGAGGGGCAGAGAGCAAGGGAGACACAGAATCCAAAGCAGGCTCCGGGCTCTACGCTCTGAACTGTCAGCACAAAGCCTGATGCGGGCCTCGAATTCATAAACCATTAGGTCATGACCTGAGCTGAGTCGGATGCTCAACTAGCTGAGCCACCCAGGCGCTCCTGAGAATTATTTTATTTTATTTTTAAAATAAAATTTATTTTGTTTTATTTTACTTTTTATCTTTAAAAAATATTTATTTACTTTGAAAGAGAGAGTGGGCATGCACATATACACACGCTTGAGTCTGTCAAGGGGAGGAGCAGAGAGAGGAGAGAGGCAATCCCAAACAGGCTCCTCAATGTCAGCATGGAGTTTGATTTGGGGCTTGATCCCATGACCCTGGGGTCATGACCTGAGCCAAAATCAAGAGTTGGATGCTTAACTGACTTGAGCCACCCATGCAACCCAAGAAATTGAGCATTTTAAATGGGAGAATAGAAGTCTAGATTTATCGTTAGTATGTCTTTATTAATTTCATATAGAAAGTGGTAGAAATTCTGCAGATAACATGGAAACTTCTCTCATTTTGTGGCGCAGTTTTCTGTGTAGTGATGAGCATATGCCCTTAGGGAAGATTAAAAGGCTCTTCGGTTGTGTCTGTCACTATGATTGTTATCTGTTATTTCCAGAGCCTTTTTGTAACTGGTTACAAAGTCATTCCTTAGGGATAAAGAAATGAGACTCCTTTGTTCTATCTCTATAAACAGTGTATCCATGGCTGTGGGTCAAATAGTTTACTTTCTTAGGCTAGGCAAGAAAATGATTTTATTGTTGGTTTGATTTGTTACTTCTGAATTCAAGCCCATCATTTGAATTTGAAATTCTTTGCTCATTCACTCAAATTAATTGTTAGAGGTATTTAGTAGAGTTGTACATTACTTTATATGTATATATATATATAAAGTACTTTACTTTTATATATAAATTATAAGGTATATAAAGTATTTACTTGTATATATTTTAATTTATGTATATTTTAAATACGTATTTTACAATATATATTTTATTTTGTATATATTTTATATTGTAAAACTCACCATTGCGATATGAATTCCTACTGGGAGATAACTCCTATATTAACTATTTGCATTTAAAGCCTCACAACACCACTGCATTACAAAAAAAAAAGACTATCCTCATTCTATGCTTGCAGAAATCAGTGCTCATAGAGGTTAAGTAACGTACTCAATGTCTTAAAGTTACAAAGTGGTTAAACTAGACCTTGGATCTGATCCTCTGATTGTAAAGCCTTGAATCTATATATCTGTGCTTCTATATATCTTTCAGCTAAAATTTAAATATTTATTTATTTAGGGGCACCTGCATGGCTCAGTTGGTTGAGTGTCTGACTTCGGCTCAAGTCATGTTCTCACAGTTCGTGAGTTGGAGCCCTACGTTGGGCTCTGCTGACAGCTTGGAGCCTGGAGCCTGCTTCAGAGACACAGAAACTCTAAAAAAAAATTAAATATTTATCCATTTAATATTTATTTTTGAGAGAGAGAGAGAATGTGCGTGTGAGCTGGGGAGGGGGAGAGAGACAAGGGGACAGAAGATCTGAAGCAGGCTCTGTGCTGACAGCAGAGTGCCTGACTCAGGGCTCGAACTCACAGAACCAAAGTTAGGTGCTTAACTGAGCCATCCAGGCACCCCTAAAATTTAAATATTTAGAGTACATGCTCACAGCTCGTTCTAAATACAGGTTTTTATTTAGGATTCACTTTCATACTGAGTCATTTCTTAAGGGTACTAATAGAGTGAGGAAAGGTGAGTCTAAAACAGTCTACTCTTTTATTTTTGGTTAAAAATATTCTTTCTTTCTAAATATATCTTTTAACATTAGTACGAAGGTGTATGACTGTTAAATATATTCTAGTTCTCTCGTGTTCACAATTTATCTTAAGTGCTTCTGCTTTTTTATATCTGTTTTAACATCTTTGCTAATTTCATCATCTATGACTTCTGGGGCTGTTCTGTTGAGTTTTTTCTCCTGGTTATGAGTGATGTTTTCTTTGTGTGTCAAGTAATTTTGATTGCATGCTGTGAATTTTGAATTAGTGCTTATTGCTGCATTTTTGTTAGTTGCTCCTTGAATATTGAATAACATGGGTTTGAGCTGCATGGGTCCACTTACATGTGGATTTTTTCCAATAAGTATATGTACAGTACTGTAAATGCATTTTCCGTATAAATGTCTTTAACTTTATTCTAAGAATATGGCATATAATATGCAATGTACATAACATGTTAATTGTTATTCATAAGGCTTCTGGTCAACAGTAAGCTATTAGTAGTTACGTTTTTGAAGAGTCAAAAGTTATATGTGGATTTTTGACTGTAGGAGGAGGTGGCATCCTTGTCCTTTGTTGTTCAAGGGTCAACTATATTTCTTTAAAGACTTTTGGACTGGGCCGCCTGGGTGGCTCATTCGGTTAAGCGTCTGACTTCGGCTTAAGTCATGATCTCACAGTTCATGAGATCAAGCCCCACATCAGGTTCTGTGCTCAGTGTGCAGAGCCTGCTTCGGACTCTGTCTCCCTCTCTCTCTGCTCCTCTCCTGCTGTACTTGCTCGTGCTCGTTCCCTCCCTCCCTCCCTCTCTTCTTTGTCTCTCTCTCTCTCAAAAACAAAATAAACATTAAAAAAAAAAAAGAATTTTGGACTTTGTGGTAGGCAATGAAGTTGTTTATGGATAATTTTGATCTTATATTTTTATTTCGCCTATTTAGACTTAAAAAAAAAAAAGGAGGGGCTCCTGGGTGGCTCAGTCGGTTAAGTGTCTGACTTTGGCTCATGTCATGATCTTGCGGTTCACAAGTTCGAGCCCTGCATTGGATTCTTTGCTGACAGCTAAGAGCCTGGGGCCTACTTCAGATTCTGTGTCTCCCTCTCTCTCTGCCCCTCCCCTGCTCTCTCTCTCTCTCTCAAAAATAAATAAAAACATTTAAAAAAATTTAAAAAAACTGAAACATTTCACCCATTTCTTTCCCCAGCTCCCTCAATCTCCAGTCTGTTCTTTGTATCTATAAGCTTGGTCTTTTATCCTACATATAAAAGAGATCGTATGATATTTGTCTTGCTCTGATTTATTTCACTTGCATAATGCCTTTGAAGTCCATCCATGTTGTCACAGATAGCAAGATTTCATTCTTTTCTATGGCTAAATAATATTCCATTGTGTGTGTATATACACTACAATTTCTTTATCCGTTCATCTGTGGAAAGACAATTAGGTTGTTTCCATATCTTGGCTATAACAAACAACCCTGTAGTGAACATGGTGGTGCATTATCTTTTCAAGTTAGTGATTTCATTTTCTTAGGATAAATACTCAGAAGTGGAATTGCTGGATCGTATGGTAGTTCCATTTTTAATTTTTTGAGGAGCTTCTGTACTGTTTTCCATAGTAGTTGCACAAATTTACATTCTCACCAGTAGTACACAAGGGTTCCCTTTTCTCCACATGCTTGTGAGCACTTGTTATTTCTTATTGATAATAACCATTCTAACAGGAGTGAGGTGATAGCCTGTTGTGGGTTTGATTTGTATTTTCCTGATAATTAATGATGATGAGCATCTTTTCATGTACCTGTTGACTATCTAAAAGTCTTTGAAAGGGCACCTAGGTGGCTCAGTCGATTAAACATCCGTTCAAGCTGTGCATTGGGCTCTGTGCTGACATCTCAGAGCCTGGAACCTGCTTCAGATTCTGTGTCTCCCTCTCTCTCTGCCCCTCCCTCCGCTCGTTCTCTCTCTGTCTCTCTCCCTCTCCCTCTCTGAAAAATAAACATTAAAAAAATTTTTTAAAAAGTCTGAAAAATGTGTATTCAGATCCCCTGCCCAGTTTTTAATGGGTTTGTATATAATTTTGCTATTGAGATGTATGAGTTATTTATATATTTTGGATATTAGCCCCTTATCAGATAGATGACTTACAGGTATTTTCTCCCATTCAGTAGTAGATTGTCTTTCATTTTGTTGATGGGTTTCCTTGCTGTGCTAAAGCTCTTTAGTTTGATGTAGTCCTACTTGTTTGTTTTTGCTTTTGGTGTCATGTTAAAAAAGTCATCACCAAGACGTATGTTAAGGAGCTTACCATTTATGTTTTCTTCTAGGAGTTTTGTGGCTTAGGTCTTTTATTCAAGGCCTTAATCTATTTTGAATTTTTGTATATGGTATAAGACAGTGGTGCAGTTTTATTCTTGTATATGTGGTTGTCCAGATTCCCCAGCACCAATAATTGAGATTGTCCTTTCCTTATTGTGTATTCTTGGTTCCTTTGTTATAAATTAATTGGCGACATATTTGTGGGTTTATTTCTGGGCTCTCTCTTCTGTTCCATTGATCTGTGTGTCTTTATGCCCATATCATGCTGTTTTAATTACTTTAGCTTTGTGATATAATTTGAAATAAGGGAGTCTGATGCCTCCAGCTTTCTTCTTTTTCAAGATTGCTTTGGCTTTTGGGGGGTCTTTTGTGGTTCCACACAAATTTTAGCATTGTTTGTTCTATTTTGGTTAAAAATACCATTGGAATTTTAATAGGGGTTGTATGGCATCTGTATATTGTTTTGGTAGTATGATCATTTTAATAACATGTGTCCAGTCCAGGAGCATGGGATATCTTGCCATTCATTTATGTCTTCATCAATTTCTTTCATTAATGCCTTACCGTTTTCAACATACATGTCTTTCACCGCCGTGTTTAAATTTATTCCTAGGTTGTTTTTGTTTTTGTTTTTGTTTTTGATGCAACTGTAAATGTGATTGTTTCAATTTCACTTTCTGATAGTTCATTATTAGTGTATGGAACCACAATGAATTTTTGTGTATGTATTGATTTTGTGTCCTGCAACTTTACTGATTTTGTTTATTTTCAGGGTTTTTTTTTGTGGTGTCCTAGGGTTTTCTGTATATAGTATTATGTAATATGCACAATTTTCCTTTTTCCTTTTCAATTTGGATGCCTCTTACTTTTCTCACTGAATTGCCCTGCCTGGACTTCCAATATTCTGTTAAACAACGTGGCGTGAGTGGGCATTCTTATCTTGTTCCTGATCTCAGAGGAAAAGCTTTCAGCTTTTCATTATTAAGTATGATGGTATCTCTGAGCTTATCTTATAGAGCTTTTATTAAGTTGAAGCATTTCTCTCTATACTCACTTTTAAGAGTTTATCATGAATGGATGTTGAATTTTGTCAAGTGCTTTCTCTTCTTCTATTGAAATGATCATATGATTTTTATCTTTCATTTTGCTAATGTGTTATATCACATTGATTTACAGATGTCAAACCATTCTTGCATCCCTGGAATAAATCCCAGTTGATCGTGGTATATGCTCCTTTCACAGTATTGTTGAATTCAGTTTGCTGGTTATTGTGTTGAGAATTTTTGGATCTCTGTTTATCAGTGATATTAGCCTGTAATTTTCTTTTCTTTTTAAATTTTTTTAACGTTTACTCATTTTTGAGAGAGCGTGAGCAGGGGAGGGACAGAGAGAGAGGGAGACACAGAATCAGAAGTAGGCTCCAGGCTCTGAGCTGTCAGCACAGAGCCTGATGTGGGGCACGATCATGACCCAAGCCAAAGTCGGACACTCAACTGACTGAGCCATCCAGGTGCCTCTGTAATTTTCTTTTCTTGTGGCATCCTTGTCTGGTTTTGGTATCAGGGTAATGCTGAGTTTATAAAAGGAGTTTGGGCAAGTTCCCTCTTTTTTTTCTTTTTTTTTTTTTGAAGAGTTTGAAAAGGATTGAAGGATTAATACTTACTCCTTTGGAATGTTTGGTAGAATTTATCAATTCTGTCTCCTTTTGGGTGACACTGATTATTACAGTCCCATGGGATTAGGAACTCAAGCTCTCCTGGCCTCCAGAGCCAGAGGATCAAGAGGTGTCCCCTGGGTAGTAGCTGTAAAAATTAGGGCTCCAGACTTGTGTAAAAAGCTCTGGGAGGTGCTGGTGCTCTGGAGCACTACAAAGGAAGGGGACAAAGATGGCGCCCAGCAGGCTCTAGGATGATGTGTTATATTAGATGCCTGCCCCTCAGGTTGTTTGTTTGTTTGTTTGTTTCTTTCTTTCTTTCTTTCTTCCTTTTTAATGTTTATTTATTTTGAGAGAGAAATAGAGAGGAGGGGCAGAGAGACAAAGAGAGAGAATCCCAAGCAGGCTCTGTAGTGTCAGTGCATAGCCCAGTGTGGGGCTTGATCCCACAAACCGTGAGGAGGTTGTTTCTTTAATAGAGGCAGGTGAAGTCTGGGTGGGATTGACTTCTCCTCTGAGCTGGGCCCTGGGATGAGTCTGAGTATATGAGCCCTTTCTGGGATCACAGTCTTGGCATGCAAGCTCTGCTGCTTTTTATTTTTATTTATTTTTATTTTTATTTTTATTGTATTACATTGTATTTTTAGGGAAATGTGTTCTTTTTAAAGTTTATTTATTTTGAGAGAGGGAGTTGGGTCCACACTGTCAGCGCAGAGCCCAGGACGGGGCTTGAACTTACAGACTGAACTCACAAACCACGAGATCATAACCTGAGCCGAAATCAGGAGTTGGACGCTTAACTGACTGAGCCATCT
This sequence comes from Herpailurus yagouaroundi, assembly GCF_014898765.1. NCBI lineage: Eukaryota > Metazoa > Chordata > Mammalia > Carnivora > Felidae > Herpailurus > Herpailurus yagouaroundi. Next base: position 49,177,055 of record NW_024412394.1, on the reverse strand, counting down.
AGGTGCCCCAAACTCTGTTTATTTTAGAAGATAGATGTTTTTGAGGGCTTGCTTTTTAGGTACATGTTTTAGAACTTGAGATTCTTGATGTAGGATTCAAACCTTTTGCTCCGTAAGAAGCTGCAGGTTTTCAGGTCCTTTCCAGTTGTGGGTCACTATGCTGGGGGGGTAGTGTTTATGGCGAGATTATTTCCTAGCCACTCTTCCCTGCTTCAGTGTTTTGTTTTTTGTTTTTTGGTTTTTGTTTTTTTTTTTTTTCCTCCCATTTGTCTGGTGTGTAGTCATCACTCAGCCAGACTTTAGAGTTCTTTTGGAGGAAATTTTTCCATAGATAGCTATCAATTCAGTGTGTCCATGGAAGGAGGTGAGTTCAGGATCTTCCTACATTGCTCTCTTGAAAGGTCATTTTGATCTTTTCAAGCTTTTTAAGGTCATTCCAGAGTAACCTTTACTGTAGGGCTAGATTAGCCTCCCTGTTGAGGTGTAGCTTGCACGGCATCTCTGCTGAATTGCTGGTATATTCACTGGGGTCTCCTTAGTTTTGCTGGTGGGAACTGGAGTAATACTCAGTCTTGGGTGAGCTCTGGGAATCGTTCCACTCATAGCTCCCCAGGTTTTCCTTGCGAGTGTTCTCATCCTTGTGGAGCTTCACCATTTATAAGCACATGCAGATTTTTTTATTTAGCCAAAGATTCCAGAGGCCCTTATCTAAATTTCTGGAGCTCTTTGAATAGCTCCTTCATCTTGAGTACTCTGCCCTTCAGCGTAATTGGATTGGCTTGGCCTTCCTGAATTTCAGTCTGTCCTCAAATCAGTGAGACCTCTGTGGTACATTGGAGTTCCCTCTCCTTGCTTTGCAATCCAGAAATTCCTTCCAGGTGGAAATCAAGGGCAATTTTAGGGCTTTCTTTCCCCAGGTATCACAGAGCTCTGCTGTCTGTTCTCCAGTGTCTGAAAGCAGTTGTTTGTGTATCTTGTGTAGTTTTTATTTTTTTTATTTTTATTTTTTTAAACGTTTTTATTTATTTTTGGGACAGAGAGAGACAGAGCATGAACGGGCGAGGGGCAGAGAGAGAGGGAGACACAGAATCGGAAACAGGCTCCAGGCTCTGAGCCATCAGCCCGGAGCCTGACGTGGGGCTCGAACTCACGGACCGCGAGATCGTGACCTGGCTGAAGTCGGACGCTTAACCGACTGCGCCACCCAGGTGCCCCTCTTGTGTAGTTTTTAAATTGTTAACAGTGGAGCTGAAGTCTAAACCTTATTATTTCCTCATGGCTAGAAGCAGGAGTCCAATACATAATACTTTGTGATATGAACAAGGGTCATAAAGCAGTTTCCAGGGAAATAAAGTACTAGGCAATGGATGCCTGGGTGGCTCAGTCAGTTAAGCATCCGACTTTGGCCCAGGTCATGATCTTGCATTTCACGAGTCAGGCTCTGTGCTGACAGCTCAGCACCTGGAGTCTGCTTCGGATTTTGTGTCTCCCTTGCTCCCTGTCCCTCCTCCACTCATGCTTTGTCTCTCTCTCAAAAATAAACATTTAAAAAAAAAGAAAAAAAAAGCACTAGGAAAGTAAATACCAGTTGTTACTATAATCATGTGATATGGTCATTCTAAAAGAAACCTTTGACTTCATGACTTTGATTTCATTGTGCCAACTTAATGCCCTTTCATTTGGTAAAAATGCAGTAATAGATGGGAGTCATTATTCTCCTTGTGCCATGTGAGAAAGTATGACAAAGATTATTTGCGTCTCTGTCACCCTTGAGTTACCTCTACCTAGTCATTAAAAAGTATTTTCTGCCACCAGACCTAAATTTCGTACCTGTTTTGTTTAAACAAATTAAAAAAAAAAACAAAAAACAAAAACCCTCTTCTTATATATACTCTATTATGAAACTTCAAAAACTTGGACCAGAAGTTTCCTATTTTATTTTAATAAACTCTTAGGGGGTTTCGTTCATTTTTCTTTTGTTGTCTTTTTATTGCCTTACTTTGACATTAAGTGCTATGGCTGTGACATTTCAGAGTTTGCCAAACTTGTGGAAGAATTCCGAAATTTTGGGGCGAAGCTTCTGCAATCCACCAGTGGTCGCAGCCATGGCACATTTGAATGGGTTGACAGCATGTTGGTTCGGGCTCTGAAGTCTGGAGATTGGCTTTTGATGGACAATGTTAACTTCTGCAAGTAAGGACATTCTGCTTAAACACCAGATTGAAATTTGGGATATGCTTATCAAAGTAGAAACCCAGTTGGAAGCTCTGGGTTTTGAACCTGTTGTTTTCTTAACCTCAAATGTATCCTCAGTCATTTTCTGTAGTCTTATCCCTGTGGTGAACAAAGGTAGTTGGTCATTAGCTGCAAGATTTTAGCTCTGTATGACTGTTTTGGGGTGAACTGAAGGCTAACAAAATTTGTTTACTTTTCCAGTTTTTGAGGTAGACCTTTTTATTTAACATCAAAACTCCTTTTGTTAGGGTCATTCTTGAGTACAGGTTTTTGAAATGGAGGATCTTTTACAAGGCAGACATTAGAAAATGTGTATCAGTGTATTGCTTTGATTCTAAAATAACGAAAACGGCGTCATAAAACTACCGTAGTACACAGCATAATAGAAGCCACTCCAGGTTGGCTGATGGTTTCTCTACCTGAAGCATTTTTCAGAATGTTTTGAATTGAAACCCAGTTGCCTTTAAATTGATTTGATAATGTTGGGAAGTGGGGAAGATGGAAGGGGAAAGAGAAAAGAGTTAAACATGGAACCATTTCCCTTAATTTTGTTTATTTATTTAACAGTATTTTGGGTATTTACTGTGTATGAATCTCTGAGCAATGTGCCTTGGGGAGTGAAAAGGGGAGAAGATGGGGAGAGAGAGAGCACAATTCTATGTGGGGGAGTGATCCATGCTGAAGGAGGACATGGGTCAGGATCAGTGGGAAGCCTGTGTAAGGAAAGTAGAATGCGTGCAGATGTCAGTCTGCCACCATTTAATTTGACGTCTCTATATGCAGCCCATCAGTGCTGGATCGTTTGAATGCTTTGCTGGAACCTGGAGGTGTTCTCACTATTAGTGAAAGAGGAATGATAGATGGATCCACTTCTACCATAACACCAAATCCCAATTTCAGGTATTTGTGCCTCTTAAGTTTCTGATTAAGAATCTGACCACCTCAATAGTGGAGGTGGACATTCAGTAGGACGTTGTTACATATTATATTCATACATTCAGTCATAAATATGTTCACTCATTTATTGATTCAGTTAAATATTTATGGAGGCTCTGCTATTTGCCAGACTCTCAGTAAACAAGAGGGGGCACTTGGATGGCTCAGTTGGTTCAGGGGGTCGTGAGTTCAACCCCCACATTGGGCACAAAGCTTAATTTAAAAAAAAAAATAAAAAAATAGTTGAGGTTTTTGTAGTGGGTTGGTGGTAAAGGGTAGAAGCAGGGGGAATGGTCTTAAGCCTTTTGCAATAGTTCAAGCAAGAGATACTATAGCTTAGACTGGGGTAACATGAGTTGGGATTTGCTGATCAGACATGTGGGTTGAGAAACGAGGAAACAAAGATTTTACCTAAATTTTTGGCCTGAGTAATTGGATAAATATGCGAGCCATTTACTGAGAAAGGGAAGACTGGCAAAGGAGCAGGGTTTTGTTATTGTTTTGTTTTTATGTTTGTTTATTTTTGAGAGAGAGAGAGAGAGGGAGAGAGACTGTGAGTGGGGAAGGAACAGAGAGAGACACATAGAATCCAAAGCAGGCTCCAGGCTCTGAGCTGTCAGCACAGAGCCTGACACGGGGCTCAAACCCTTTAACCATGAGATCATGACCTGAGCTGATGTCAGATACTCAACTGACTGAACCACCCAGGTGCCCTGGAGCTTGTTTGATGTAGGGAAGGTCAACAGGGAATCCACTGTTTAGTTTTGGAGATGTTAGATAGCTAGGCAGAGATGTTGAATATATGAAGATAATTGTTTCAGAAGAGCACACTGCTCCCTTTTTTGATCTCTGTAGGTGAGTTAGAATGATGAATTAGCACTATTTGATTTGGGAAATATCTGAAAGTAAGAATTTTAACGTTCTCAGATACCATTAAAGGTGCACTGGATAAACACTAGTTTCTAAGGTGAATAGGTTTAGAGACACTGATTTTGCTGTATTCATGCATTTTGGCACTACAAGATAGAAGACAGATGAAAGTAGCAGACTTTGAGTTAGTGAGATCGTCTTGATAAGCTCCCTGAAGAGGAGCCATATACGGTCTGCCTTCACCACTTGTTGTTGAGCAGCCTCATCATTGGTTGCAACTGGGATTTTAATTTTTTTTCCTTTGGATTGCTATTATTACCAGACTTTTTCTCTCGATGGATCCTGTTCATGGAGAAATATCCCGAGCGATGAGGAATCGTGGACTTGAAATCTACATTTCAGGAGAAGGGGATGGGAACATCCCAGATAACCTGGATCTGAAAGTTCTCCTGCACAGCCTTGGGTTGGTGGGGGACAGTGTGTGTGACACCCTCTTGGCTCTGCACATGGAGATCCAGAGTACTGTTGTAGGTAAGGTGATTGACTTCTAGCCTCTGTGGAGTTTTCTTATAGAAATTCATATGCGGACTTCAAGCTGTATTACCAAGCTGTAATCATCAAGACAGTATGGTTCTGGCACAAAAACAGACACTCAGATCAGTGGATCAGAATAGAAAACCCAGAAATGGACCCTCAAATGCATGGCCATCTAATCTTTGACAAAGCAGGAAAGACTATCCAATGGAATAAAGAGAGTCTCTTCAGCAAGTAGTGCTGGGAAAACTGGATGGCAACATGCACAAAAATGAACCTAGACCACTTTCTTAGACCACACACAAAAATAAACTCAAAATGGATGAAAGACCTCAATGTAAGACAGGAGGCCATCACAATCCTCCAGGAGAAAGCAGGCAAAAACCTTTGACCTTGGCCGCAGCAACTTCTTACTCAACACGTCTCTGGAGGCAAGGGAAACAAAAGCAGAAATGAACTATCAAAATGAACTCATCAAAATAAAAAGCTTCTGCACAGTGAAGGAAACAATCAGCAAAACTCAAAGGCAACTGGGAATGGAAGAAGATATTTGCAAACGACATATCAGATAAGAGGTTAGTATCCAAAATTTATAAAGAACTTATCAAACTCAATACCCAAAAAACAAATAATCCAGTGAAGAAATGGGCAAAAGACATGAATAGACACTTTTCCAAAGAAGACATCCAGATGGCTAACAGACTCATGAAAAGATGCTCAACATCACTCATCATCAAGGAGATACAAATCAAAACCACTATGAGATACCACCACACACCTGTTAGAATGGCCAACATTTAACAACTCAAGCAACAACAGATGTTGGCGAGGATGCAGAGAAAGAGGATCTCTTTTGCACTGCTGGTGGGAATGCAAATTGGTGCAGTCACTCTGGAAAACAGTATGGAGGTTCCTCAAAAATTAAAAATAGAACTACCCTATGACCCAGCAGTTGCACTACCAGGTATTTATCCAAGGGATACAGATATGCTGTTTCGAAGGGGCACACGCACCCCAATGTTTATAGCAGCATTATCAACAATAACCAAAGTATGCAAAGAGCCCAAATGTTCATTGATGGATGAATGGATAAAGAAGATGTGGTATATATATATATACAATGGACTATTACTCGGCAATCAAAATGAATGGAATCTTGCCATTTGCAACAACGTGGATGGAACTAGAGGGTATTATACTAAGCGAAATTAGTCTGTCAAAGAAAGACAAATATCATATGACTTCACTCATATGAGGACTTTAAGAGAAAACAGATGAACATAAGGGAAGGGAAGCAAAAATAATATAAAAACGGAGGGGGACAAAACATAAGAGATTCTTAAATATGGAGAACAAACAGATGGTTACTGGAGGGGTTGTGGGAGGGAGGATGGACTAAATGGGTAAGGGGCATTAAGGAATCTGCTCTTGAAATCATTGTTGCACTATATGGTAACTAACTTGAATGTAAATTTTAAAAAAGAAAGAAAGAAAGAAATTCATGTGTTGGGGTGCCTGGGTGGCTCAGTGAGTTAGGCATCTGACTTTGGCTCAGGCCATGATCTCATGGCTCCTGAGTTCAAGCCTCGCATGAGGTTCTATGCTGAGAGCCTGGAGCCTGCTTTGGATTCTGTGTCTCCCTCTCTCTGCCCCTCCTCTGCTCTCACTCTGTCTCTCTCAAAAATAAACAAACATTAAAAAAAAAAAACAATTAAAAAAAGATTCATGTGTTATTCCATTTAATTGCTAGTCTAGGTTTTTTGTTTTTTTTTTTTTTAATGTTTATTTTTGAGAGAGAAAGCATGAATGCGGGAGGGGTAGAGAGAGAGGAGCAGAAGATCTGAAGTGGGCTCTGCACTGACAGCAGTTAGTCCTATGGGGGGACTGAGGTGGGGGGGGCTCAAATTCATGAACCGTGAGCCAAAGTTGGACGCTCAAGTGACTGAGCCACACAGGCTCCCCTAGTCTAGAGGTTTTTAAATTTAGTGTACATACAAATAGAAATTACCTGAAAAGTCTTTAAAAATGTAGATATGGTGGTATCCTACTTCCCCCTAAGGGAGTGGGTTCAGCAAGTCTGAGTGAAGCACAGAAATTAGTATTTTAAAGAAGTTTCCCAGGTAATTCTGATGGATTCATTCAGAGACCCATTCTTTGAGGAATACTGCTTTAGACATTAATGTAAAGTTTGTCCTTATCTTCAGGATGGTCATTGAATCTTCTGAAGGTAGAATAAAGAGGGAACTTTGACTTGTTCAAAACAGCCAGGTGTTACTTCTTTTAAATGTCCAAATACACAGGAGTAGGCAAGAATAATAACAAAGATAATGCTGAAAAATTATGATACTCCTTATTGAGTAACCATTATGTGTTAGGTACAATGTCAGTTGCTTTTTTAGTCTTCTTCACATTAGTTCTTCAGGGCATGTTTTCATTTTATAGATAGGGCTCAGAGAGGTTGAATAACTCATCAGAGCATAACAGTTAATAATGATAGGTGAGAATTGAAAGTAGTTCTGTTGGATTTTAAAGTGCTTGGTCCTTCATGAGACCATGCTCTTTCTGCTACCTTCATTGTGTGTCAACTTTAGGTTTAAGGATATGTGTGATCAGGCTTTGTCATACTTGTAATTGTTGCTTTCCTGCACTGTGCTTCTGACAGAAAGAGAGGGAGAGACGCAGGTTAGGGAAGGAATATAAATGTTCCTACAAGTCCATTGTGTGCTAGTGAGAGCCTAATATCCACTTAGATGCCTTTCTAAAATAAGTGTCTGGGTGAATTTGAGTAGAATGAAGCTTGATGTGAAGTTGAATTTATTTGTTTTCATTGGAGATTTTGCAGAATCTGTTGCTCATACATAGATGGCAATATGTTTTCCTTTATAGGTTCTCCAACATCCTCTATTTCAACTTTAATTCAGACAGCCTTACTCATTGTGCAGTGCCTACAGCGAGGGCTGAGTTTAGACACAGCCTTTTCTGAAGTATGCTGGGAAGCATATGTCCGCTCCCAGCATTCACCAGCAAACCAAAAGGTACTGTGAAATGTTGCAAATAGCTTTCTCAGTTATAACACTCTACGTTATTTAGGTGGAGGAAATTCTATTGATGATAACTTTAATGAACTGAGAGTGGACTGCTTTAGTTACTTTCTAGTAGAGATCTGGTATCCCAAGTAATTTTCTGGTAAATAGGTGAAATACAATATTTACTTCTTGGAAACTTAGCTATCATTAGAAAAAGTGGAATTTACCCTGTAATGTTGAAAATTGAAGGATGTGTATGTTACAATATGACAACAACTGTCGGGGCCTGGAAAACTATTATTACTCTGCTAGTTTTTGGTATTAGCACTTATATGTTGTTGCTTATATACCACGTGTTTTTATCTCCTACCAGCTTGTGCAGGCTTTACTGGAGAAACATGTTTTTTCTCTACGAGCCCATGAAACCTGGGGTAACTCCATCCTTGCCATGGGCCTGTGGCCAGATTCTCTGCCCTCAGCAATCTTTGCTACAGAAGATTCTCACCTCTCTAGAGTCCGAAGTGATGGACAAGTCTTAGTATATTGCCTTAACAGGATGAGCATGAAAACCAGCAGCTGGGCCAGGTTAGTGGAGCCTTGAGGTTGTATCTCTTTGGCATCTTGGCTTTTTTTTTTTTAATGATAATGGTCATGACACAACATGTCTGACCAGAATGTTGTGTGGTCATTTATCACCCAGCTGTCATAGTTTCCTTGTTCATTGTAATATTCCTCCCTATTTATTATTCACTTCATAATGTTTTACTTGTCCTCCTTTGAAGGGGACTAATCTTTTCCCCATTACCTCTTTGATCCATTGTTTGCAAAGTTATTTACCTAGTTCTTTGAAATATAAGATGTAAGTTCATTCTAGTACTGACTTTGCCTTGCTGTTCTAATTAATTTCAGGATTCAGCCTCTTACCTTACCAGACTTGGAGAAAATTATGCAGTCCTCTAACCCTGAGAGCTTGAAATTCAGTTCAATCGAAGTGGCTACTTACTGGATTGATGAACCAGATGTTCTGGCCATGGCTGTTAAATTGCTTATAGAAAGGGCAACCAATCAAGATTGGGTGCTCAGAGTTAAATGGCTTTATCATTTAGCCAAGAATATACCACAGGGGCTTGGTGAGTCAAAAAGCTTACTTTGTATATGTAATAAGTGAATATATTTACCCGTACCCTATTTTTGTGCCTCAGCAGCTGTGTTATTCTGTGAGGACACTGTTAAAATTATATCTGGAAGATCTCCTAGCAAGAAATTTGTGACCTGGCATTACTGTTTGTATAACTGTTAAAAAATTTAAGGAACATATCTGCTCTTAGATGTGTCCTAAGAGAAACTTTGCTCCCATGTAATTCATTTCAGTATCTTTCCACCTATCAAATCCAAAAAGAAAATGTACTATATTATGTTACTATTTATTTTTTCTTAAAAAAATTTTTTTTTCAACGTTTATTTATTTTTGGGACAGAGAGAGACAGAGCATGAACGGGGGAGGGGCAGAGAGAGAGGGAGACACAGAATCGGAAACAGGCTCCAGGCTCCGAGCCATCAGCCCAGAGCCCGACGCGGGGCTCGAACTCACGGACCGTGAGATCGTGACCTGGTTGAAGTCGGACGCTTAACCAACTGCGCCACCCAGGCGCCCCACTATTTATTTTTTAACATGCTTCTGTACTATTGCTGCACAACATTACTGTCTGGGAAAGGTTGCTTTTGGTAAATTATTTCCCCTAAAAGTGCATAAGAGACTTTTATTTCATTCCAGTGCTCTAATTTTTCATGCTTAATTTCTTTGTACTTCTTTCATTTTAAGAGGAAAAATCCAACAGTAACAACATTGCATGGGTTGCAAAGTACAGAGCATGGAATTTGTTGGTACACCTTGTTGCCTAAAGTAACTGAGTTTATATGAACCTTTCTATCCATGAGAAATTAGCCAGAAGATGTGTATATGGTATGGTATATGTGATCTGTCTACAAATGTATAGAGAATTTATAAATTCTTATCTGCATTGTCCTATATGAGAGCTACTAGCCACAGATGGCTACTAAAATGTAAATATAAGTTAATTAAAATGAAATAAAATCTAAAATCTGGTCCTTTGGGGTGCCTGGGTGGCACATTTGGTTAAGCATCTGACTTCAGCTCAGGTCATGATCTCTGTTCATGGGTTTGAGCCCCATGTCAGGCTCTATGTTGACAGCTCAGAGCCTGGAGCCTGCTTCAGATTCTATGTCTCCCTCTCTCTGCCCCTCCCCTGCTCATGCTCTTTCTTTCTCAAAAATAAATAAACATTAAAAAAAAATTTTTTTTAATCCAGTCCTTAGTTGTACTGGCCACATTTCAAGTGCTTACTAACATGTGACTAGTGGCTACTCTGACAGTGCAACTATAGGATGTTTCTTTCCATCATCACAAAAAGTTTACCTGGACAGCCCTACTTTAGATACTAACATGTGCTTCTCCTTCCTCCACAGAATCAATACAGATTCATTTGGAAGCCAGTGCTGCATCACTTAGGAATTTTTACTCAAATTCTCTCTCAGCTGGGGTCAGTAATGTCATCAAAATATTACAACCAAATATAACAGGTACTGCATGAGATTTGATTTTGAGTTCTCAGCATAGTTTAGGAAATTGGTCCATTGAGTTCATGGAAAAAGACATGACAGAACTACCACTGTGATAACAGTAATATTTAGAAGACTCAAAGTATCCAGATGCAAATTCCTCTTCTTGTTAGAAACTATCCATTGTATCCTTTAGTCTTTGAAAGAGGATGATGATATACAAGCATAGAAGGAAGAACACAGGAGTGGAAGACTGGTCTCTGGTCCCAACTCAGCCACAACTGCTTGTTCATTTGGGACCCATCATTCATACTCATTGCCTGTGTTTGAAAAATACGGGAATTAGGGGCACATGGGTGGCCCAGTCAGTTAAGCATCCGACTCTTGGTTTCAGCTCAGGTCATGATCTTGAAGTTCGTGGGTTTAAGACCAGCACCGGGCTCTGCGCTGACAGTGCGGGGGCCTGCTTGGGATTCTCTCTCCTCTCTCTGCCCCTGCTGCACGCGTGCGCACGTCTTTCTCTCTCTTAAAAAGAATAAGGAAATTAGGGACATTTTGACAGAACCAGGCTTTTAATTTCCCACCCCATCTTCATTTGATTTTGACCAAAAAAGAAAATATGATGCTTTTGTGCTAAACCAATTACCTTATCTACACTAAAGGTTAACAAGGTAAATGTTGGGAAGAAAACAAACAGGGAAAACTACTGTAGTGGTCATGTTGTGGCTGAACTAAATCGTGGCTTGCCAAGTATGTGGGATTTTTGGTTATTGGGAACACAGTTCTAGAGTAGAATAGCAGGTTCCCTTTTAAGCAGATATCATTTGCCCATTATTGGAACATACTAGGTATGCCTTTGTCCTCCTTTTCAAATGTGTAGCTCTGGATTGTGTAGTCTTCCTGGACTTTGGAACACACGCTCCCTCTTTCATGTACTTTGCTGTTCACAGTAGGCATTTGTTAGTCTGCTGTATGGTGGGTACCGTTAAACCTTGTGCTCCACTGACCTACCCAGCCATCTTCAACGTAATGTTACCGTTGTTTTGTCTTACCTCCCTTCCCTGGGTTCTCACAACCCCTGGAAAGGGGTCAGATCTGAGCACTGCTGCTTTACAAAAGAAGGGTCAAGTTTAAGCCAAAGAAGTGTGAGGTAGCAGCGAACACCATAGTCTGTTATTGTAAAGAAATGGCTTTTGGCTTTTAAGCGAAATAATCTTGAGTTGTTTTTCTTACTGAAAGCAAACAATGAGAAATATATTCATTCATTTTTCCACCATGTAAGTTAGTTTTTTTGCTGTTAATGAGCACAGGTTGGGTGATTAAGCTCATGGATTCTTTTCTGACCCACTATGGGACCTGAGCAGGTGAATGTATTGGTCATAATGCTTATGTTGTAACAGGAACTACCTTCGTCCTAAAGCAGAATGAATTTTCAGGATTAGTAGAAATTTTGCATTTAGAAAGGAAATCGTGTAGAAGCAGTTGAACCTTACTTTTCTAGTATTATGGGCTGAAACCAGCATTTTCCTGTTCTTTGTCTTTCCCATCAGGACTCAATGTGATCAAATTAGGACCAAGAAAAGTCTTCAGCTGAAATTTGCTAGGCAAGGAGTTTAACTCCAAAATTTCATTTTTTTTGTTTCTTAAACCAGATGAATTTGTGATCCCTTTGGACCCCCGGTGGAATATACAGGCTTTGGACATCATTAGAAATTCGATGGACTTTGACCCACAAACCGATCAGCCTGAGCAGCTCTTTGCCCTTTTAGAGTCTGTTGCAAACAAGTAGGTGAAGCCTGCTATTCTGGGCACTGTTTGCCTCACTGTACACCATAGCTTCACAGATCATGCCTTTTCTTTTTTTTTTTTTTTTTAACGTTTATTTATTTTTGGGACAGAGAGAGACAGAGCATGAACAGGGGAGGGGCAGAGAGAGAGGGAGACACAGAATCGGAAACAGGCTCCAGGCTCCGAGCCATCAGCCCAGAGCCCGACGCGGGGCTCGAACTCACGGACCGCGAGATCGTGACCTGGCTGAAGTCGGACGCTTAACCGACTGTGCCACCCAGGCGCCCCCAGATCATGCCTTTTCTAAACTCTGTCACATCATGCTCCGTGCTCAGTGAAGTAATTCTGACTCTGATGTCAAAATGCCTATAAATTTTGCAAGTTCTTAATAATTTAACAAGATGCTTTAAGAGGTACTAGCTTAACTTTAATGTTGTGTTTATGTTACAATTAATCCTTTATCATAGGGTAGTTATGTTTCTATTGTTTTCTGTTCATGATTCTTGGCAGCTCCTCCCATTTTCACGTGCTCATTTTCTCGTAGGTCCTATCCTCAGTGTTGTGTCCACATCATTTTCCATCCTCAAATGCTGCAGAGATATGTAGCCCCTGCATGCTTACACACACACTCAACATATAAATTTACTTAATTGTGATATAAGCTGGTCTTTTCTCACATTTAATGTAATGGCCAGAGTATTTTTTTTAATTAAATAATTTATTTTTTAATTTACATCCAAGTTAGTGCAACAATGATTTCAGGAGTAGATCCCCTTACCCATTTAGCCCATCCCCCCTCCCACAACCCCTCCAGCAACCCTCTGTTTGTTCTCAAGAGTCAGAGTAGGGGCGCCTGGGTGGCGCAGTCGGTTAAGCGTCCGACTTCAGCCAGGTCACGATCTCACAGTCCGTGAGTTCGAGCCCCGCGTCAGGCTCTGGGCTGATGGCTCGGAGCCTGGAGCCTGTTTCCGATTCTGTGTCTCCCTCTCTCTCTGCCCCTCCCCCGTTCATGCTCTGTCTCTGTCTGTCCCATAAATAAATAAAAACGTTGAAAAAAAAAGTCAGAGTATTTTTTTAATTAGCCATCAGTGTTAATGTAATAGGTTTTTAAAAATAATTTTATGATGAGGTATAATGTGCATTACAGAAAAGTACACTGTTATTAATAATGAGCATATTTGGTTTTGATGAATTTTCACAAAGTGAACTCATGCATGTGATGTGAACTAGCACCTCAAAGGCCCCCTTGTCTCCCCTCCTCTTGTTCCTCCCCTGGTAACTTCTAACACCAGAGATTAATTTTATAATGGCCACTTTTAAGAGTTCACAGTGCAGTTTGTCAGATCATGGCAGAGCAAGAGTGAGGCCTGGCAGTCTTCCTAGGTGCAGCTTTTCCAGGCCATCTGTCTTCTGCCCCGTGCTACCACCAACTCAGTTGTCATCACTACACCTCCATGTCTCTAGTCCAGAATTTTCAGGGGCTGGAGAGGAATGGCAGGTTGAAGGAGATTGATGTTCTCAAGATTTCAGCAGGTAGAGGATGTGATTGCAAAGTAGTATTCACCAATAACCAATACTACTTATTATGTTATCAAATCTCATTTCAGGACAATCATATATCTTGACCGGGAAAAACGGATATTTACTGAAGCAAATTTGGTTTCTGTTGGTGGCATAAAGTTAAGAAATAGTGTTTTGAGAATGTCCTTTGAATTCCATAAAGGTGAGAGGTTTCCTTTTTGTATTCTTGAGTTAATGCATCTGATCACATAATGTCTCTAAAGTGAAGAGACCTTAAGCAGCTGCTGCCATTTCACTAATTTCCTTTTGATTTGCTGGACTGATTTTAAACACATCCCCTTATTCAGTAGTAACATCTAACTGCTTTTTACATGTCTTTGATTTCATTTACTTTTTATAGCAACCTTATGTGGTGTAGGTCCCATGCTGTGAAAGAGAAAAGGGAGGCACAGAGATGCTCAAGGTCACATCTCTAACAAGTAACAGAGCTAGAGTTTGAAATCTAGATCTGTTGTGCTCGCTTCGGCAGCACATATACTGAAATCTAGACCTGTTGGCTCAAAAAGTTCATGCTGCTAAGTATTTGGTTATAGGTTCTTTCTTCATCCTTTATTTTTTTTAATTGAAAAGATAGAAGTCTGCGTTTGAAGCAGTTATTGTTAATAGTACATTGATTTGTATCTTCTCACCTGTCTGTGCTCTTCATCCATTCACACATATATACACATCTTGTTTTGTATTTAAAGAAGTACTTGTATAAAATATGCATTAATGCTCTATAATTTCCATTTTTCAGTAAGAGGTTATAAACATCTATAGGTGTTACATACCTGATCAGTTATGTTTAATACGATAATGGTAGGCTAAGAATTTGCTTTCAATTGTGACCTTTCAAAATTGACCGTACTGGAGATGCAGTTAAGTTCATATTACTGTTGAGTTTGAAAATATCTAGAGATGAATTTAAATCTGATGGAATGTTCTTATTTATGTCAACTCCAAGATCCAGAGAGCTATCACAGCCTGCCCCATGAAATTGTGGTCAATCTTGCTGCTTTTTTTGAACTTGGTGATGCACTAATCCTGCTCTGGGTACAGTCCTCCCAGGGGATGGTGTCTGATGTCAGTGTCATGGAGGTGAGGAAATGTATCTATATTAATTTTTGTGCCAAGACAAATGTTTAAGACTCTTACGGGTGAGATAAACTACAATGTTGTTATATGTCCAATATTATTTGAGAAATTTAGTTCTTAACAGTTTTAAATATATATATACATATTTTAAAGCTTAATGAGTATACAACTGACCTATCATGAAGAGCATATATTTGAAGTGTACGATTTTATGTTTTGACACGTACACACCTTTTAAGCCATTACCACGATAATGAACATGTACAATATCCTTGAGCCTTTCCTCATATTCTTTTGTATTTCCTTCTTCTCCCTTGCTCCCACCCTAAATTTGTTCTCCCTATTTAAGAGTCTCCCCAAAAAACTTCAATAGATACCTTTAAGAAAATGAAAACACTGGGAGAAACTTGAAAATTGGGCTCTATTTTGTTTGTATGTAAATTACATAAAAGTATAATTCTAGATTATAGATACCATAAATTATACAAGCAAACTAATAACACCACCCAACTTTTTAAATGAGCAAGATAATTTGAATAGGTACTTCTCAGAAGATACATGAATGTCCAGTAAGAACTTCAGAAATTCCAACATCATTAGTTATCAAAGAAATGTAAGTGAGGTGCCATGCACCAAAATGGCTAAAGTTAAAATCACTAACAGTAGCAAGTATTGGCAAGGAAACAGAACAACTGGAATTCACCTGTGCTGCTGGTTGGAATGCAGCTGCTTTATAAGAAAAGTTGGCAGTTTTTTTATAAAACTATATGTACACTTACCATGTGACTCAATAATTCCATTTTCCCTAAGGAAATAGTTCTGAACTTTAAGTACCTGGGGGGAGAATCTTTGTCTTCTCTGACTGCTTTAATGTCCCTAAAAATATTTCAACTGAATGCTACACCTTTCATGGGTGTATGTTGAGTATTGATTAACAATTGAAATCTGTGTCTTACTGAGAGGTGTTTGTGAGCGTGGTTTGCTCTGTTTTTAGATCTTGGATTCCCTGCGGTGGCGGGACCGGTTTTGGACCATAGCTGACACAGTAAAAGTGGATGCCTCAGGCCTGGCCCTGCTCGCCCTTCATTGGCACTGGGTTTTAAAACATCTGGTCCGTCAGATCCCTCAACTCCTAATGAACCATGAAGACAAGTAAGACTCCTATTTGGAGTAATAACTCAATGTCTACAGTACTGATGATAAAGAGAAGAGGGTTTGGAATTGAAACTTTCTTCTTGCTTTATTTTGGCTTATTCCCATGGCCTTTTGGTGAATGGAAATCAAATATAAAATGTTAAATGATGTCTCTTACTATCCAGCACTTCCCCCTTTTCTTACATCCCTCTGCGCCTTTTCCCTTCTTTACAGATACTACAAAGAGGTTCAGACTGTCTCAGAACATATTCAGAATTGCTTGGGGAGCCCAACTGGCGGCTTCACTGGTGTAAAGAAGTTGCAAAAGTTCCTGGGACGGCCATTTCCTTTTAAGGTACAACTTGGAAACATGTAGCAAACACAAAGATTTGAGCTCTTATGCTCAAATCTGGAGTTCTGTAACATGGGAACTCCCATTCATCTAGACTCATAAATGTTTGCAGAATACTCTTAATTGATTTCTTAAGTGTTAATATTTTTGTTTATTCTTGAGAGTATTAAGTCTGGATAGAGTTTTAATTTGATTAGTGTAAAATCTCCTGAGAGCAACAATAGACAAACCTTATGTTTTCTAGAATTGTGGAAATATTTAAAATTTTTTGAGACATGAATAGGCTGCTAAAATCTGCATTTCTCCTCTGTAAAAGATTCTGCTGGGTTTTGTTGTTTCAGAACAAGCTGGTGGTAGAGTGTTTTTCTCAATTGAAAGTACTTAACAAAGCACTTGCCATCAGGGAGTGGATGCCTGCCCTTGGGGAAAGCGGATGGTGGGAAGATGTTAATCGTCTCCAAGTGGTTGCTTCTAAATGGACTTTAAAGAAAAGTCTCTTGCAGGCGTGGGGGCTGGTCCTCAGAGCTAATATTCTGGAAGATGTCAACCCAGGTAATCTGCTTTAGAGTTATCCTGCTAACAGTTGCTCTAAAAGTATCTGCTGCTCTGCAGCCAATAAATTTTAAGTTTTTCACATAGATTTTCTTTTTTTCTGTTTCTTTTTTCTTTTCCTTTTTTTTTGTATACTGTAACCGTCGTTAAATAAGCGTCAGGCATAGAACTGAACTTTACATATACTGTTTAATTCTGTCATTAGAATTGTGCAGGTAATAATAATATCATTTCACAGGTATAAAACTCAAGCTCAGGCTAAGCTCACAGTTACATAACTAGTTGTTGGGAATCTGAGCCTATACTACTGACGATTATTCTGTAATATCACTTGTGTCTTTTTGTCCAGATGAGCTGAAGGATCTTGTGAATGCTCACTGTTTAGAACTAAAAGCCAAAGGAATTTCACTTGGTTTTCTGGAGAAAAAGCACAATGAAGCTTCCTCCCTGTTCCAACCAGACTTTACCTCCTTAATCCAACTCACCAGGAGTGTTCAGTTGTGGCCTGCAATGGAGTACCTGGCTCTGCTTTGGCAGTACAAAGTGACAGCTGATTTTATGACACAAGCTTGCCTAAGAAGGTAAGCCATTTTCCTCAGGGGAGATTTTTTTGTTGTTGTTAGGTTATTCTACGTATGCTACGTGTGAAACAAAGCATAGACTTGTCTTAAAGGGGAATAGTCTTACTGAAACAGAGGGAAGTCAGTTGCCACTTTGGAAAGCTGTAACTTCTTGAAGATTCTTTGCCTGTTTTGACTCCACCTCTATAAGTTACTAGGTATTTTTCCAGCAGAATTGCTTCTTTGTGTTTCAGTAAATGCACTGTAAGTTTTGTGTGTTCCATCTTCCCATACATAACAGATTTTTAGCAGTTTATTGATAGCCTATAGTCCATCCTCTCTTTCTCTTTATTTTTGGAACAGGTCCAGCAAAAATCAGCAACCCCAGACAGATAAGGAGAGAAGTCCTCACATCCTATTTTGTCTTAAGCACACACCAATTGCTCCACAAGAGCTTCAAGCCTTTTGGTACTTACTGCACCATCAGAAGGTAAAATCCAAAACCAAAAAGGGAAATAAGCCTTCTTTATACTATAAGCCAATTAGACTTTCTGTGGCAGACTGGTTGCAGAATGGTTTATTTATTTAATTTTGCAATCCCGGGGTGCCTGAGTGGCTAAGTGTCTGACTTCGGCTCAGGTCAGGTGATGATCTCGCAGTTCGTGGGTTTAAGCCCTGCGTCGGGCTCTGTGCTGACAGCTTGGAGCCTGGAGCCTGCTTTGGATTCTGTGTCTCCTCTCTCTGTTCCTCCCCTGCTCACGCTGTGTCTCTCTCTCTCTCAAAAATAAGTAAAGGTTTTTTAAAAAAAAGTTTAAAAAATAAATAAAATAAAATAAAAATTTTGCAATCCCATGTTGTAAACTCTAGTCTTATCTGAATTAACTTTCGAAAGGGAAAATTTTGAATGTCATTTGCAGTAATTACCTGGGTATTTCTCACCTCTTATCACAGAATCATTCTATTTGGTTTCCATTAAATGAGGCTAAAATATTTATTTTTTATTGTTTATGTAAAAATATATCATGAGAGGGGTGCCTGGGTGGCGCAGTCGGTTAAGCGTCCGACTTCAGCCGGGTCACAATCTCGCGGTCCGTGAGTTCGAGCCCTGCGTCAGGCTTTGGGCTGATGGCTCAGAGCCTGGAGCCTGTTTCCGATTCTGTGTCTCCCTCTCTCTCTGCCCCTCCCCCGTTCATGCTCTGTCTCTCTCTGTCCCAAAAATAAATAAATGTTGAAAAAAAAAATTAAAAAAAAAAATATATCATGAGAGTGTTTTACTCTCTCCTCCAAGAATAGCCATTGAATATGAATGGTGACAAACTATAGTCAACTTCATTACTTAATGTTTATTTTGAGAGAGAGACAGAAAGAGCAGGATAGGGGCAGAGAGGGAGGTAGAGAATCCCAAGCAGGCTTCGCACTGTCAGTGCTTGAGGTGGGTTCATTGAAAGCTTGAACCCACGAACTGTGAGATCATTACCTGAGCCGAAGTCAAGAGTCAGATGCTCAACCGACTGAGCCACCCAAGTGCCGTTCATTACTTAATATAATGATGTTTTATTCATTTATCTGTTTTGCTGGTACATTATAATTGTTTGATTCACTTGTATTTTCTCATTTACCTTCTAAAGGCAGATCTCCGTTTTGTAAAATTATAAACAGGATAAATGACTTAACCAAGATGACCGGGTGGCAGAAAATCAGCAACATTAGAATTAATATCTTTAAACCCATGTTAATTTTAGATAAGTCTTCTAAAAGAGAGACCTCATAACTTGATTTATGGATTTTTCTCAAATGCGCTCTTATCTATTTATCTCTAGGTGTCTACTGAAGAAATTATTTCCTTGTGGTCTGACTTATTTAATTCCACATTTATGTCTTTCTGGAGCAGTACTGTTACTACAAATCCAGAGTACTGGCTAATGTGGAGCCCTCTGCCTGGTGTACAGCAGAGGGAGATGCCCAAGTCCCTTTTGGACTCCACATTGAAGGTTTGTTGGCATAAAGTCATAAAAATATTTGATAGTGGAAAAAATTTCTTGATCTAGCAACAAACATGTATTCCTAGGACAGAGCAGTGACTAAATAAGTGATGGCAATATTTTGTTTTCTGCAGGAAGTTAAGAAGTATACCTTCAAAAGAAAGATTCTGTCTTAAATCATTTGGGAAATTATGAATTAAAGTAAAAAAAAAAGTTTCCTTTAAAAGGTCTTCATTTTCTTCTCTAATTAAAATACCATTTTTCCTAGTTACAAAATATTTTAACAGTATAGAAATGTGTATGTATGTGTGTATACGTATGTATATATGCAGTTGACCCTTAACACCAGGTTTGAACTGCATGGGATTACTTACACGTGGACTTTTTTCTGATAAATATGTATTTTATATTGTGACTGAAAAGTAAGGTAGATGCCAAATGACTAGATGCAAAAGGAAGATGGAGGAAGGATGCAGGAAGGTTGTAACAACAGGGCTATCACCTGATTCTGGCACTCCTTATCCCACTACCTATGGTATTGAACTGAGAGAGGTGTGAAGGAGCCAGGCAGGGCAGAGGTGGGGGGGTTGGCAGGGCCAGTCACTGGCCAGAGTTGGCCCAGGACCACAGAATGAGAACCTGCCTCCCTCCTGGGATAAGGAATTCAGGAAAACATCAGGGCAGGATAAGTACTAGGCAGGATTCTTGGTGGCAGAGGGGACAGCGGGGTGGGTGCTGTCTGTGGTTCTTTGCCTTTCTCTGGACTGTACTTGGAAGGAGATTCTGCACTCTTGGGTAGAGAAGCAAGTAGTGAACGTCACTCTAGGATCCAGCTTTGCTAACTTTGGGTGAGAATGAGAAGACCTGTGGTATCTTGTTCTACTGTAATGTACATGGTTAAGTTTGGGGGAGTTAACTGTTAAATACAGATTTTTTATTGTATGGGAGGGGGTTAGTACCCCTAACCCCTGCGTTGTTCAAGGGTCAGTGCTCATGTGTGCTCTCACTTTCTCTGTCTCCCTCTTCTCCCTCCCTCACCCTCTCCCTCTCTTTCTCTCTCTGTCTGTATATATATCAGAATTCTGCAGAAACAACTCCTCTTTGTTTCTTGTTTACATGTATTTTGCATTAAATGTATACATAAACAAAAATAAGATCACTTTCTCTGTTCACATAATATGTCATGAAAACATGTCATTCCAGCTTATTCTTTTTAAGGTATTCCATTGTTCTAGTTGCTGGAATTTATTTGATCACTTGCTTATTCATAAATGTTGAGGTTTCTTGCCTTTATTTCCTCCTTCCTATAACAAGCATAACTGCATCAACTACTCTTGCATAAATCTTTGTCTCTTTCTCTTAGTATTTCTGTGGATATGTTACAAGAACTGGAATTTAATCACTGGTTAGAATGTCTGCATAGTTAAAGAGATTCATGGCTATTCTGAGAATGTCTGGGCAGGTGGTTTTTGTTTTTACTTTTTTTTTTTTTTTTTTCTTTCCTGGTTTTTATTTGGATTCCAGTTAGTTAACATTCAGTGTAATATTATATTAGTTTCAGGTGTCGAATTTAGTGATTCATCACTTGCGTATCGCACCCAGTGCTCCTCACAGAAAATGCCCCCCTTCTCCCCACCCCCCTAACCCCTCCAGCAACCTTCAGTTTGTTCTCTAGAATCTGTTTCTTGGTTTAACTCTCTTTTTCATACACACCCCATCCATGTTCATTTGTTTTGTTCCTTGAATTTCACATATGAGTGAAATCATATGGTATTTGTCTCTCTCTGACTTATTTTGCTTCGCATAATATTGTCTGGCTCCATCAATGTCATTGCAAATGACAAGATTTCATTCTTTTTTATGGCCGAGTAATATTCCATTGTGTGCATGGGTATGTTTATGTAGGTGTACACACACACACACACACACCCATACCCACACACCCCACATCTTTATCCATTCACCAGTCGGTGGACATTTGGGCTCTTTCCAATATTTGGCTATTGTTGATAATGCTGCCATAAACATTAGGGTGTGTTTTTTACTTTTTTAAACATGCTAGGAGCTCGTAAAGAGGGAGGTCACGAAGTTCTGGATGACCACAGGAGAACTTAGGACTAGAGCACAGTTTTACTTATTCTTATATTTATAAGAACCTGTTTCTTATGTCTTTGGCACACTAGGTGTTAGCAACATTTTTAATTATTACCAATTATTCAATTTAAAAAATATCATTTGAATTTGTACTCCTGTGATTATTTTTGAGATCAGACATCTTTACACACGTATATTTTCTTTGAAGTTTTCAGTCATGTTTATTACTTATTTTGTTAAAAAAAATTGAGTTTATCGCCATTTTCTTATTGAAGATCTTTTTACATGGTATGTATATTAAACCTTTATCTACCATAAGATTGGAAATATATTTCTAGTGTTCTCTTGTCTCTCAAGTTTTATAATGTTTTCTCTTCAAATATTGTAGTCCCTTTCTTTTTTCTGGCTTTGATGTCATGCTTTAAAAAAAAGTCTTCATTATCCCTAGAATTAAAAACCATTTGCCCATTATTTTCTTGTGTATTTGTTTTATATTTAAGTCCTCAGTTACATCTCGATATCTTGTTTTGTGAGGCAGGTATACAATTTTTTTTTATTCTATACAAATAGCATTTCCAAAAGCAGCATAACAACACCACGTTTGACTAATTCATCCTTTCCACTCTGATTTGAAATGCCACCTTTATCATACTTTATTCCTATAGATGTTCATGGATTTGTTTCAGACCCTTCTATTCCCTTGCTCTGTCAAAATTGATTTTTAAAAAATTATTATTATTTTTAGTAATCTCTATGCCCGAATGGAGCTTGAACTCACGACCCTGAGATTAAGAATCGCATGCTCTTCCAACTTAGCCCAGCCGGGCGCCCCTCAAAATTGATTTCTTTATTGTGAAACATTTCTCAAAGCCGTTAGTGATATATCTTATGGATTCTCAAGGGTTGCAGAGTATACAGTGTTTCCCATTTTCTGTTTAACCACCTTATCATTTGCTGTGGACAGCAATTACAATGTCCCAGGTAAAGAGTCCAAGGAGCACAGGTTTGACAGACTTTGTCCCTGGCTCTTGCAGTTGTCTTCTAACTCTTTTCCTTGCCTCCAAGTCTCCCTGCAGTATGCCTGTAGCTCTGTTGTAAAAATGGTCTTCCTCATGCCCAGGTTGGAGAGATTTTCTTGCATTACTAAAGCACCCATTGTTCCTCATTTGTTGAGAATGGAGTCTATATTTCTTTAAAGCCTACTAACACCTGACCCCATTCTATCCTTTGTTTGAGGCTTACCTGGTCCTAGCAACCTGAACCTCCTTTTCTTACTCTCTTCTCTTGGAAGTGCTCAGTGCTGCTTGTTGAAATCCATTTGCTTATCTTCTAAAAGATACATGACTCGTCTCCATCAGGGCCCTGGCAGTCTCAGTAGAGCCATCTTCTCCAAGTGCTGCTTTGAAGTATTGACCAGCAGCTGCAGAGCAAGTCCCTGGGATGTGAGCGGCCTCCCCATCCTGTCCTCCTCACACGTCACCCTGGGAGAGTGGGTTGAGAGAGCCCAGCAGCTCCGGGATATCAGCTTGGTGCTTTGGACAAACATGGCTGTGCCTTCAGTCGCAGAGTTCAGGTATTCTCGCCCCCTGGGTAGACTATAAAGCTCCATCTTTTCTATAGAGTGTGTAGAGAGATCCTCAGTCTGTCTGAACTTCATCTGTAGTGGCTAGTTTTGGTGGGTGAAAGCAAGTGTATTTTTTGGCTGGATCAGCAGATTTTTAGCCCATTACAGGCTATCATAAGCTGGGCAGTGCCTCTGTCACTTTTAATCTACTTGTGATCAAGAGAGTGGTACTTAGAAAAGCATAAAAGATTACTTGAGAAGAGAAATTCACCTCTAAGTATTGGCAGTGCAGTCTGCTGTGTCATTTTCTAAAAGAATGATAGTGTGAGAAAGGAATGCCGTTTGATGTAGTGCAAGCCCTTAAGTGCCTCCTTGTTCCTACAGATACACGGATTCCCAGCTCCAGAGACTTGTGCTGTGCCGGCACTTGGCGGGTTTGGCAGAGCTGCTCCCTGAATCCCGGCGGCAGGAATACATGCAAAACTGTGAGCAGCTGCTGCTCGGGGACAAGCAGACCTTCCAGCATGTGGGCCAGACTCTTGGGGACATGGCTGGGCAGGAGGCCCTGCCCAAAGAGCTTCTATGCCTCTTGCTTACCTCCCTGCGCCACTTGTTTGGGGAAGGGGATGGTAAGCGGGACCTGCCCGAGCCAGCACGGCGTGGGAGCCTGTGGGTGAGCCTTGGCTTGCTCCAGATTCAGACATGGCTTCCGCAGGCCCGCTTTGACCCCGCAGTGAAGAGGGAATACAAGCTCAAGTACGCTAAGGAAGAGGTATGGAGGGATGAGAGTTTGGAGCATGGGCTCCATCCCTGACTGGGTGGACTTGCTTAGTATATTATTCCTTTTATTCCCTTTTGGATGCTCAGAACATCAACGGGGTGATTTTGCATAATCTGCCCTATGACTTCCCGGGAGTGTGTTCTAAAGACTACATTTTCCTCTTTGAGAATTCCTCTAAGTAAGCTTAGGCATTTGGAGTGGCCCTTCCTAAGCCTCTGATGTATCTCTCCTGTCCAGACTCCCTCTACCTGAACTAAGTTTTGAATATTTGGACTTGGATAATTTCTTTAGATGTGGTATAGTATTCCTCAGGTTTTGAACTTTTGGTGTTCCTTATCTAAAGTTCAAGGATCAAGTAGATTTAGATTATGTGGTATCCCTTGATATTTGAACTTGTAAGCAAATTCAGGAACTGAATACATAAAGATAGTGATAAGATTTTTCTTCTTCAAAATATGGAAGTAGTATATGAGTTGGTAAAACCGTAAGAGCAGAGTCTCATAAATTCAGTGGTATAAACAAGATAGTTTCCTTCACCTAACAGCTCTGAGATGAAGTGGTCCAAGTTAATGGAACAGAATCCCTTGCTCTTGGATCATTCAGGAGCCCAGGTTCCTTCTATCCAGTTGCTCTACCCTTCCCCAGGGCACTGTCCTCTTGGATGTGGGCACAGCTGAGCACAGCAGACCAGCTTCTTCCCTTTCTATTAGTTACACCAGCTGCAGTGTGAGTGGAAGACCCGAAACCTCTCATCCCAGCTACACACTGGAAGAGACCTGGAAGATGAAGTCATTCTCAGTTACTGTCATCCTCACATCAGGTAACAGCAGAGTTATTGTGTTGATGGTTTATTGACTCTTAAAAAAAAATTTTTTTTTTTTTTTTTTTTTTTGAGGTTGACCTTCACAGTGTAATTGCAGTGTTTGAGGTGATGGTACAGATCTCTGAACTACATTGGCGATTAGATGCTAAAGCCATTGTTACTGTCAGGAAAAGTTAATACTCTGAAAGGAAGGGCAGATTCTCATGAGGCCAGGAGGGTTGAAACCAGAATTTATTCTCAACATGACAGAAGTTAGATGTGATAATGTGCACTGTGTGCGTTTGTTGTCTTAGTAAATATTGTATAATGTAGCAGGTCTGAGCTCCAGTCCTGTCCGTCCTTTGGCTTTAGACTTTGAAGAGATCACTTAATGTCTTTAAGCCTAAGAGGTCTGGGGTGCCTGAATGGCTCAGTCAGTTAAGCATCTTACTTCAGCTCAGGTCATGATCTCTCTGTTGGTGGGTTCTAGCCCCGCGTCGGGCTCTGTGCTGACAGCTCAGAGCCTGAAGCCTGCTTTGGATTCTGTATCTCCCTCTCTCTCTGCCCCTCCCCCACTCACACTCTGTCTCTCTGTATCTCTTGAAAATAAATAAATGTTAAAAAAAAAAAAAAAAAGCCTAAGAGGTCTGTAAGAGTAGGGTAATACAACTACTTCAGTGAGTAGTAACACCATGTGAGGCATGTGATAAATGCTTTTTCTGTATTCTCCATTTACATTATAATTGTCAGTATTTTCTTCATGTTATTCCTTAGAAGCTGATATGTCCTCATTCTGTTTTCCTAGCTAAGGGCTGAGTCTCTGACAGAATTTGCATATTGTGATAATTTGCCTTTAGATTACTTCGCCAAAGAATAGATCATCTGGAGGACTTAATCTGCAGCCTGTCGAAGAAGCAGGCCTTCAGACCCCAGGTGCCTGCCTATGAGTCATTGGTGCAGGAAATCCACCACTATGTCACCAGCATTGCCAAGGCCCCTGCTGTTCAGGATCTGCTCACACGGCTCCTGCAGGCTCTCCACATGGATGGGCCTCGGTCTGCCCAGGTGGCCCAAAACCTTCTGAAGGAGGAGGCTTCCTGGCAGCAGTCACACCACCAGTTCAGGAAGCGGTTGGCCGAGGAGTATGCCCTCTATCCAGATTCTGTGGCCCCACTGCAGGCATCCATCTTGCAGTTGCAGCATGGCATGAGGCTGGTGGCATCTGAGGTCTACGCTTCATTCCATGGCAGTGTGGTCTGTGCAGACAGGCTGGGTGCCCTGGCCACATCCCTGTTGGCTTTTCCATCAGTGGGCCCCACCTTCCCCACTTACTATGCTCATGCAGATGCCTTATGCTCAGTGAAGTCAGAGGAGGTTCTTCGAGGCCTTGGGAAGTTGATCCTCAAGCACTCAGGAGGAAAGGAGCTGGAAGGCAAGGGCCAGAGACCTTGTCCTACCCGAGAGCAACTGCTGATGAATGCCCTCCTTTACCTGCGTTCCCATGTGCTGTGCAAGGGAGAGCTGGACCAGAGGGCCCTGCAGCTCTTCAGACACGTGTGCCAGGTAAGCCTATTTCTAGGGGGCAGCACTGACCTTCTCCTAAAGGGAGCTGGAGGACACTGGCAGTACCCTGTGTAGATAGAGACCATGTGGTTGGTCAGTGGGATCTGGTGTCTGTTCCTTTCTTTCTCCTATTCAGCCGTTAGTTTTGGGGGTATTTGTCCCTCAATTTTTAAGACATTAGAAAAAAATAGTGATATTAGCTCTTTATCTGTGATACACACTGGAAATATTTTCTCCTATTTTGTTGTCTTTTGATTTTATTTATGGTGAGTTTTGCCATGTAATAGTATCAACCTTTATTAAGAAAATAACTTTTTTCCCCAATGAAAGCAACTTGTTTTTAACTTATACAATTAAAAGAATAAATATAAACAAAACCCACTAAATTTTACCATTTAAAGCTGTATAAACTGTTAACATATTGGTGCATCCCATTCTAGGCTTGTTTTTTTTTTAAGTTTATTTTGAGAGAGAGAATGTGTTTGCTTGTGTGTGAGTGGGGTCTGTGGGGGGAGGGGCAGCAGGGGGGAGCAGAGAAAAAGGGAGAGAGAGAATCCCAAGCAGGCTCCATGCTGTCAGTGCAGAGCCCATCTTGGGGCTTGATCTCATGAACCATGAGCCAAAATCAAAAGTTGAATGCCACCCGGGTGCCCCTTTAGCAGTAGAACTCTTTTAAAAATAAAAATCTTAGAATAGTTTCCCAATATGTAGTAGATAAAAGAGCTGCTTTAGTTGAGAACAATTCTGTTCCCTCCCTGGTCTCTGAGACTGGTCCTTAAATCACTAGAGTTCTGTAAACCACTACTAAAGTTCATTCTGTTTTATACTTTGCTTTAAAAAACCTAACAGCATTTAGTGATTATTTTCTTCCATAATTATGCTATTCTTCAGCTGCATCATGTTGAACGGCTGCCCAGTTTTCTATTGTATGGATATGCTCGAAGATACTTAAATAATTTCTTATCATTGAACATTTGTTTTGTATGTAGTCTTTTTATTGTCTTGGAAAACACCAGCATTACCATAAATAGTCTTATACCTAGGTCTTTGGGTACAAATTCTGGAAAGCAGAATTGCTTAGGTTGTTAACACAAATTATCTTCCTGATTGATGGGTGCTCATTTCCTCAGTTCTCATCAATACTGCATGGTTTCTTTAACTTACAGTTTTTGCCAACTTAAGGATCTAAAATCTTAGAGGTACTAGGGAATTTAAGAAGTGTCTGATAAGGCATAGCCCAGTTTTCCTGATGGTTCCCCTCAACCACCTTGCCCCCAGCCCAGGTTTCCCTTTCCCAAACCCTTGGGCCAGCTGCTTGAGTTGTTAGCCAAGTATAGTCTGAATTACAACCCCCACATTGTCTATGCAGAGCCTGTCCTTAGTACAAAACACTACTAGCTCCTGACAGGAACTTCCAATGCCATTAGCTGTACTGTAGCAAGTTTTTACACCTGTGAAATTGTAGCACTACAGTAAGGGGGTGCTTTGGAAAATGGGTTGCTGCAGATACACAGTTTGAAAACAAAGTTCATTTCCTCTCTATACCTAAAATGTAGTTTCTTGGATGTGGGCATTTACTTCTTTTTGAACCATAGTACTTTTATTTTCATGAGAAATTAAAAGGTAGCCAATCTTGGGGCATCTGCGTGGCTCAGTTGGTTGAGTGTCTGACTCTTGATTTCAGCTCAGGTCATGATCCCAGAGTCATGCATCAGGCTCCAAGCTGAGTGTGGAGCCTGCTTGGGATACTCTCCCTCTACACCCTCTCCTCACCCCCTCACCCCCCACCCCTGTCTCTCTTAAAACAAAACAAACCAACAACAGATAGCAAGTCTTACTTTGTTTAAGTACTTCAGCAAAAGCAAATAAATTACTTTCTAATATTGTGACTTTTCAGGAAATTATCAATGAGTGGGATGAACAGGAACGCATAGCCCAAGAGAAGGCTGAGCAGGAAAACAGCTTGTACAGATACAGGAGCAGGAACTCCAGGACTGCCCTGAGCGAGGAGGAGGAGGAAGAGCGGGAGTTCAGAAAGCAGTTCCCACTGCATGAAAAGGTCGGGTGGTGGTAACAGGGTTTGTTTGGGAATGAATTCCCTTGATGCCACCCGTGTTACCTTTGAATGGTTTTATAATCAGTCTTTTTACTATATCTATATGTAAGTCACTACTTCATTTTCTTGAGTGTTCACACAACATCTTTCCTCCTTCCTTTTTGAGTAGAACTGGATTCTGATTTTTAGAAGTTCAATTGCTCTAATGTTATTGGCAGGATTTTGCAGATATTTTGGTAGAACCAACACTGGAAGAGAAGAAGGGAACTTCAGATGGGCAAGAAGAGGGAGCAGCTTCAGATCCTGGCCTCCTCTCCCAGAGCTCAATGCAGGCTGTGATGCTCATTCATCAGCAGCTGTGCCTCAGCTTTGCTCGGTCCCTCTGGTACCAACAGACTTTGCCACCACATGAGACAAAGCATTACCTTGGCCTGTTTCTATCCTGCTATCAAACTGGGGCATCTCTTGTGACACAGTTCTACTCTCTGATGGGTATGACAATTTATTTTTGTTATACTCTTGGGAAACGAGGACAAATAAATGTAATTACTACTTAGGGAACAATTAAAGTCATCACCTCCCTATTTTTTTGCTAAATTCCTTATCGAGGGAGTTTCCTTAGCTTAAGAGACTCCAGCTACTTCAAAAAACTTGATTTAAAATTCTGCAGTAAGGGATTTTTATCATTTGAATACTTTGGGAGGAAGGGATTTAAAAAACAAGGATATGGACTTAGTTTAAATAGTTTTGTTCCTCAGTATTATTTCTAATTTGCCTGTAATAGCTTTAGTGCTTTTCCCATCATTTATTATTGGGAGAAACCTGGGAACTCAGAAATTAAGCTTACAGAATATTGTTTGGTTCAGTTTCCTGTATGACCTCATTAGTTACTCCTTGATATTAGGCAGGAAGCTTTAATTTTCATTTCTGTCTACCAAGTCAGCTATAAAAGCCAGGAATTTGAATCCATCAAACCAGACTCTGTACTCTTTTAATAACAGCCAGGCAGTGTCTGAGTTCCTCTGTATGTCTGAGAAACTTGGCAGATTTTGGTGATACTACTATGATACTAGGGTCCTGCTCCTCTAGGCTTATGTTGCTTTGGGCATGATTGGCACTGTGACGTAATCTGCTTCATTAGTTCTAGTAGTTATTGTTTCTGAGCATGTGTTTGACATCTTTGTAACCTGATGGCTCAACCTACTAAGTGCACTGACTGTACTGATGTTAACTTCACAGGAGCTGAACTGAATGACCAACTCCTGGGCAGCCAACTTTTGGCCTGTACCCTTTCCCATAACACTCTCTTTGGTGAGGCAGCCTCAGATCTGATAGTGAAGCCTGATGGGCCCTATGACTTCTACCAGCACCCCAATGTCCCAGAAGCAAGGCATTGTCAACCTGTGCTTCAGGGTTTCTCAGAGGCTGTCAGTCAGCTGCTGCAGGATTGGCCGGAACACCCAGCCCTTGAGCAGGTAGGGCAGCCTGTGAGGAGGGAACACTGAGGGTGTGGTCTCTGCCATCTCCCAGGGCAGTCATGTGCACATTTCAGTATATAAACAAAGGTTTACAGAATCCCACTTGAGTGAGACACTACTCACTTCAGGATGGACATACCAGTTTGTACTGCTGTTACATAAATGATGTTTGGGATTCTGCTAATTTTACTTGTTGGTCAGAGTTTGCTGTCGACATGTTAAAATGCTGCTGTACTATTGCCCTCTTTATTCAGACACATACGCACATTAGCAAAGGCCTGGCTTTTTCAAGATTGGCAGTTTTAACGCAGACCTCACTCTGTGGTCTTCAACCAGTTTTTTAGTAACTCTTAACAGCGGAGAGTGGTTAAGAGTTATTATTTTGGGGGCATCTGGCTGGTTCAGTTGAGAGAGAATGTGACTCTTGATTTCAGGGTCATGAGTTCAAGCCCCACATTGGCTGTAGAGATTACTAAAAAAATAAGTAAATAAACTTTAAAAAAAAGAAAAAAAAAGAGTATCATATCAAAGTCCATCTTCTTTCCAGAGTAATGCAGCAGATAAAGTGTTTATCTTTGATCCACAGCCCTAGAAAGCCTCTGTGGCTTTCACAGGGGCTTGTGAAGTAGAGACTTTGCATAAAACTTTCATCAGGCCTCTTTTCAGTGGCCTGTGACTTTGAGTGATTGTATTCCCACAGAGATGCCTAGATCTTTTCTTCGTTTTCTTTTTCTTTCCTGCAGCTGCTGGTTGTAATAGACAGAATTCGTAGTTTCCCACTTTCCAGTCCTATCTCAAAGTTTCTGAATGGCTTAGAGATCCTTCTAGCAAAGGCACAGGTAAGATAATTCTCTCTCTCTCTTCCTCATTTTAGTTTGTAATCAATTGAAAAAAATGATCTTGGGGCAACATTATTGCCAGAGGGACAGAAAGTTATAGTTTGGGTTGGAGAAGAATAAGCCTCTTTGTTTTTCTGGCATGGGGTCAGATCATTACAGGTGAAGCCATTATCTTATGGGGCATGTGAGGGGCCTGTGTCACCTGTTTTCAAGGGTAGGACACAGCATCCACTGGTACTGCAGTCTCCCTCTTCCAGGGCTCCCAGGTGGGCCTCCAGACCAGCTACGTGCCTGCACGTCCCATCCCCTCAGTCCTTTCACAGCCTCTGAACTATCTGGTGCTTCCCTGACGATCACATTAGGGCTCTGCACTTCGGAGGGGGTCACGTGTCTAGCAATAGGCATTCACACTCAGGTTCCCAAATCCTTTACTTTTTGCCTGCCTCTAAACTCAGCTCTGCTTGATTCTGTCAGGTGACTAGAAACAACTTGAAGCTAGATACACTGGATTTACACTCATTGCTATTGATAAATCAGCACAAGAGTTATTTAAGAGCCCAGCAGTAAATTTTATCTTTGTTTTTTAGGATTGGGAGGAGAATGCAAGTCGAGCTCTGTCTCTGCGGAAACATCTTGATTTAGTCAGTCAGACGATCATTCGTTGGCGTAAACTGGAACTGAAGTAAGTGATAATCTGTCACTTCCCTTCCCCTCCTGAACTTGTGCTGTAGGGACATTCATCTTTTGATAGTTTGCTTCTGCAGGGTTTCTGTAGTAAGATAGAGAATGTACTTTTCAGTTATTAATCACAGAGTTAAACAGCAGGGCATTAGGGGTGCCTGGCTGGCCCAGTCAGTAGAGCGTCTGACTCTTGATCTCAGGGCTGTGAGTTCAAGCCCCACATTGGGCATGGAGCCTACTTAAAAAACAAATAGGGCATTTAAAATGACCTCAGTAGAGGGACATCTGGGTGGCTCAGTCAGTTAAGTGTCCAACCTCAGCTCAGGTCATGATCTCACAGCTCGTGGGTTCAAGCCCCACATCAGGCTCTGTGCTGACAGCTCATATCCTGGAGCCTGCTTCGGATTCTGTCTCTGTCTCCCCCTCTCCCACTTGCTCTCTGTCTCTCTCTCTCTCAAAAATAGACATTAAAAAAATAAAATTAAAAAAATAAAATAACCTTAGTAGAGACAATGGCATACATTCCTGAGGCGACAAACTAGGTAGCTTCTCCATCTCCACTTGGAAGGAGAGAATAGCGAATGTTTAGCTTTTGCTTCTGTGGTTTCAGATCTTTCAAATGGGTTTCCTTAAATGCCTGCTTGGCTTCTTCTCTCATGTTTCAGCTGCTGGTCTATGAGTTTGGATAATACCATGAAGCGCCATACTGAGAAATCCACCAAGCACTGGTTCTCCATCTACCAGATGCTTGAGAAGCACATGCAGGAACAAACAGAGGAGCAGGAAGGTAACAGCTGTCCATAAATTCCCTGCATATTTAGAAGTTGCAGGCTAATTGTAGAGTGCTGCAGATGAGGGATTTACCTGTTCCCTTGTCTCCTCGCACCACTCCTTTTACATGGGATGCATCATTGGACTTCATGGTATTTCTGAGAGGTTTACGTGATTTGTTCAGAGTCTAGAGAGCTGGGCATAAGGTTTCCTTATGCTCTATATCCAAGAGACAGGCAAAAATGAAGATGTTTTTTCTTGGGTACTAGTTGACCTGCTTGAGTTAAAAGTGTTTCATTTCCTACTTAAAACAAGCACCTTATAATTCAGTTTCATAATCTGTTTTGAGTGCGTTTAACACATACCCCGAGTGAGCTGTTTTTATATCAGCTGGGAATTTACCTATGCTTCAGAGTTTCACTTTAATTATGGTCTCTCTTTTCCTGCCGTGCCCCGGTGTGTCCCATAGTAGATTGCATGCATGTTACAAATATGAAGTGATGGTTGCAGGTGCATATGTTTTCTTCTTTGAATCTTTAAAGATGATAAGCAGATGACCCTGATGTTGCTGGTCAGCACATTACAAGCATTTATAGAGGGATCCTCACTGGGAGAATTCCACATACGGCTTCAGATGTTACTGGTTTTCCATTGTCATGTCTTGTTGATGCCTCAAGTTGAAGGAAAGGGTAAGGAGGGGTGTGTGTGTGTGTGTGTTTCTTTACTCTTACACTGTACTGTTTAAATGGGTTAGGCTTTGAATTCTTCACAAGATAGGCATCTTATTGCATACCAGGTTTTAAATGTGATGCTTTCAGTCATCTCTTAGTTTGAAGTGATTCACATTAGATACAGAGAACAACATTAAAAGTACAAACTGGTTATAAATGAAGCCCAAACTAATGAACTCTGCCAGAGGTAAATTGCCAAATGCAGATCTTGGGAACTGGCATGTTGAGGCTGCACATCTTTCTGTATCGACAGTGTAGGTGTCCTGCTAAGCTTCTGCTTGATCCAGGCCATAATTAGATTCTTTGATCTAGCAAGTGCTCTACTACATATCAAGTAACTGCATAGGAAACACTGTCAGTTACTGTCCCTGACCACAGCTATTTGGATGAAAATGTAACTAGGACTATAGATTGTATGTGAATGAGCAGTCAGGGTGAACCTCTTAATAGGCCATCTTTTAAAACAGGTTTAGTTTCTGCTGACTTTACAATAAGATTCTAAGAAAGGGTTTGAAATTGTGTTTAGTGGAATATCTGAGTACATCACCTTTAAGAGCAACAAAATTCAGTATAAGCTGTAATGAAAAAATGGGGTAGAGGTGACAGGCTGCCTGCATCTCCGGGAATTGCTAGACTCAGACTCCCTGATAAGCTGTTAAATAACATGCCTGTGAAATGTTGTGCTGTCATCTCATGGCCTGAAGAGTAAAGAGCAAGGAGCGTCACTAAAATGTGAAGCCCACAGGTGGAGCCAGTAGCACATGCAGCAAGTGTGGTGTTTTTGTTTCCTTTTCATTTTTTCCAGATTCACTTTGCAGTGTTCTTTGGAATTTGTACCATTATTACAAGCAATTCTTTGACCGGGTCCAAGCCAAAATTGTGGAACTTCGTTCCCCCCTAGAAAAAGAACTTAAAGTAAGATGAACAGCTTTGTAATGATTACTCTTGGGAGAACAAAATCAGCAAATTCTGTTTAGTTCTTTTCTTTTATCCATTTAACTATGAAGCAGGGGGCTCTGGGGAATGGAGGAGAGCATTGCAACTGCCAAGTAGAATGGCAAGATTTATTCTGTGGCATTGGCTCCATTGCTGACCTGTCCCAAGTGTGTGACGGGTTAGTGGAGTGGCCCGTCAAAGGCTTCTCAAGAAGATTGCCACAAACGTCTGTTAGTGTTCACTCCCCCGCTCTTGCCCTGGCTGATTTTCCACCTCAGAGGAACGCCGTCTAGTGTTGTGTGTCATCAAGGTGCCCTGGGGGAAAGGAGGGTCCTATCTTTTGATAATTCAGTGGTTGTGGAGGCAGCCCTGGTACAAGCTGAACACATATCAGGTGACATGTTGATCATAGGAGCACTCTCTTTTCATTGCTTTCTGACAAACACCTGGGTTCCCATTTTAGACTTGTTTTACTTGTTCACTGGTATACAGTCCTGTATGTGGGATGAAGTGGGCTCTGGTCTTCGGTAAACAGGTGATTTAGAAAGAAACAAAATGCTACCATTCCTCGTTCTTCATTTATCTTACAGGAATTTGTAAAGATATCCAAGTGGAATGATGTCAGCTTCTGGTCCATTAAACAATCTGTGGAAAAGACACACAGGTAATTTATCTTTTAAAAGTTCAGAGTGACTAAAGGTGAGAGTTTTTGTATGCTAGGTAGCAAGACTAAATTAAATTGTTCAAATGGCCTTAGTGCTGCTTTGAACTCATTATG
Organism: Herpailurus yagouaroundi; assembly: GCF_014898765.1. Lineage (NCBI taxonomy): Eukaryota > Metazoa > Chordata > Mammalia > Carnivora > Felidae > Herpailurus > Herpailurus yagouaroundi. Next base: position 49,142,777 of record NW_024412394.1, on the reverse strand, counting down.
AAGCACTGGATTGTTTGGGTGTGCCTTTTTGACAGCATCCCCTACCACCTTAAGCAAAGTCTGCCTACAAAAAGAATTGGTGTGCCTCGAGACAAAGCAGCCTAAGCACTTCTGCTACATACTAGCTGTCTTCCCTTGAGTGAAGTGATGCCCCCATTCCTGGCTTCAGTTTTTACTTCTAGAAAAAGGAGATGACAATACCTGCCTTACTTTTCCTTAAAAAATAAACAGGATGAGGGGCGCCTGGGTGGCGCAGTCGGTTAAGCGTCCGACTTCAGCCTGTTTCCGATTCTGTGTCTCCCTCTCTCTCTGCCCCTCCCCCGTTCATGCTCTCTCTCTGTCCCAAAAATAAATAAACGTTGAAAAAAAAAATTAAAAAAAAAAATAAAATAAAATAAACAGGATGATTATGAGTATCTAAGGGGTTCATGCGTACAGACGATAAGGTTATTAAGTTATATGTGTGTGCATTATGCCATTTTACATTTCCTCACTTTCCATCCATCTTTTCCTCTTCATCTGTCATTACATGGGGCCAGGACCCTCTTTAAATTCATGAAGAAATTTGAAGCCGTCCTGAGTGAACCCTGCCGGTCATCCTTGGTGGAGAGTGACAAGGAGGAACAGCCTGACTTTTTGTCACAGCCAGCAGCCACCAGCGAGGCATCCCCCATTCAGAGTCTGAACATGGCACTGAGGGAGACCCTGTTGGCCCGGCCAGTAGCTGCACAGGTATACCTTATGAGATGGTGTTTGCTTATTCTTGGGCCAGTCTAGTGAGGTCTGTGCTTTATGTGGAAGAATGTCCCTAGAACTGGGCAAGGCAATTCCTTTGAAATCTTGCTCTTTGGACAAATACAGCACTTGTCTGTGTGTCTGACACTGCTACCTAATAAGGCAAAAGGCATCAGTCCTAGTGCTGAAAGTTTAATGTTTGCCTACGGGAAATACGCACTTTCTGTGCTTACCTGTGAAGATTTCATCTTCCTGTGATGGAAGACTTAAAGCATCAGTTGAGGAATATGCCATTGAAGCTGCCTTTGGGCTACCACATGATGAAGCTGCTGTATAGGTGAATGTTTGCAATGATAGGTTGATTTTAGTGGTTGCTGATGACCATGGTATAAATTCTCTCATCATGACCAACTTCAAGCACCAACAGTTAAGAGCTGGCTTGCAAAATTCCAGAAAATGTAAGTTATGGAGACTTTGGGTGAGCAGGTCTGTTACAGAATGGCAGAATGGGTGGTCCCACATTATATCCTTAGATGTAAAGAGCTTTGGGATCAGAGAGCACACCTCAGGACAGTAATAGCCTTTGCCTTCCTACTGTACTTACCGTCGTGGGTCCATAGAGTAAGCAGTGGAAGTCCTCAAGCTATTTTTAGTATTTCCCAAGTACAGAAAGTGTAATAGAAATTGAGCATATAGCCATGCTGTGGTTCTACAAATATGGTGTGGGCTCCAAGTTCATTTTCTTTTGATTATATTCATCAGCTCACTGATTTCTGTCATGCTGACCAAAATTTTTGATTTGCTGTTGATGACAGCATAGGAATTTCAGAGATTCTTCGGCGGGAGCGTGGGGGGGAATGAAAGTATGCCCCGGTGGACGAAAGTTTTTCCCATTATCCAGTATCTGGGTTCCTCCTAATCGAATTGAAGAAAGTGGAGGGTGGAAGAGGTGGTGGTAGAAGTACGACTTGTGTGTCCAAGACAGGCAGTGCAGCACAGCACCATAAAGGCACCAGTTCTAGTACATTCCAAAGTCTAGAATGGTCGCCAGCACAGGTAGTATTGCCGCAGGTGGGACGGGGTGCTTCTAAGTGATCTCACGTGGAGCAGCAGTAGGGTTCTCTAAATATCCAGGACACATCTTAATTTTGGTGATGCTGCTTTTGTTCTTGTGAGACCTCAGAGTTGGGGAGGAGAGGATTTAATACTTACTGAGCTGAGTGTGTGTAGAGGGGTATGGCATTTAAATTTAGCACCAGTGCAGGTGAGTGCTGTTACTGTTCTTGGCAGTGAGACTAACCTGTGCTCTGTCTCACAGGCTGTGATTCCAGAACAGTGTCAGGGTGCTTCTTTCCCCTTGGAGGGAGAGCTGCTGCGTCGCTTGCCAAAGCTCATGAAACGAATGAGGAAGGTGTGCTTGACGCTCATGAAGGAAAGCCGTCTGCCTTACCTAGTGGAGGGCCTTGATCACTTCACTGGTGAGTGCCAGCAGCCAGGGGCAAAGGGTGGGGTTTGCTCTGTTTTCTCTAGTGCCCCCAAGAGCGTGGGAATTTGCTACCTATGTCCTTTTTTTGACCTCATCAGTGGTGTTGAGCGGTTAATTGAATAAACAAGTGGGCTAAAAAACAGAGCCCAGTCGCAGAAACCAGCAGAGACCACACAAGCTGTTATAATTTTCACCTTGTCCATCTTGTCCATAGCTAATGCTATGTTATGCCATTTTCTGCAGTAGCCTTGTCTATATCAGCTCTCTTTGGTTGGGGGCATGAATAAAGAGGTACAGAGACAAGTTTCTCAGAGTCTGTAAGCTGTTCCTACCTCTCCAAATATTGTCTCCCTTGAGTTAAAGGAGAAGGAAGATTCACTCACTGTCCTTTTCTTGCTTTCCTCACTGTGGAGAGATGTAGCAGTTTCATCTGCTGGTCGTCTTTGCACAGGGAAGTTGAGAGCCGAGATTTGCTCTGTAGTATAACAGCCGTGGCTGGGGAAGGGATTCCAGAACTTAATAGATTGAGGTCTTGTCATCCTCCAGCACTGTCTACACCCCTAATCACCCCCCATGAGTATGGTGTCAGAGTGAAACTGGTCCTTCTTCAATGAGGCTACAATGTGATCTCAGGGAGCTCTTTATTTTTAAAACTTGTTGGGGGTGCCTGGGTGGTTCAGTTGGTTAAGCATCTGACTCTTGATTTCAGCTCAGGTTATGATTTCACAGTGTGTGGGATCGAGCCCCAAGCTAGGCTCTGAGCTGACAGTGTGGAGCCTGCTTGGGATTCTCTCTCACCCCCTCTTTTTGCCCCTCCCCTGCTTGTGCACATATGCATGTGTGCACTCCATATCTCTTTCTCTCTCTCCCTCTCTGTCTCAAAAAAATAAACATTAAAAAAAAAAACTTGTTAGAACAATAGCCTATTATATATATCCATTGCTAAAGATGATCTGCCTACCTGATCCTGATGATCGAAATGAATGGGATACAGGTCCCATGTGCATCTTCTGGAAAGGGTACCCACTCTGTGATGCAAAGAATTCTCTGACTTTCCTACAATGTCCATATAATGGTGTCCACTACACTTGCTTTCTTCTGGAAGACTAGAATGTCCGTGTTAGTTTGTTAGAGCTACCTTAAAGTATCACATATAGGGTGGCTTAAACAAGAAAAGTTAGTTTTCTAAACAGTTCTGGAAGTTAAACATATGAAATCAAAGTATTTGCAGGTTTGGTTTCTTCTGAGGTCTGTCCCCTTGGCTGCTCTGTTTCCCCTCTGTGTTTTCACATGTTCTCCCATGTCCTACTCTTCTGTTAAGAACATCAGTCAGGTTGGATTAGGGCCCACCCATGTTGCCTCACCTTACCTTAATTACCTCTTTAAAGGTCTTATCTCCAAATACACTCATAATCTGAGGCACTGGGGGTTAGGACTCTAACATGAATTTTGGGGGACACAGTCCATAACACTCCCTGTGGCAGGCAGGCAGCAGCCTCATGTTACAGCCACCCATGGGTATTCAGCAAGGCAGTGTGGTGCTGGAGAAAGAATTTGGGTTTCAGAGTCAGTTTGGCCAGGGTTTGTGTCCTGTCTTCTAGTCACTCTTTAGCTGAATGAACTTTAGTAAGTGACTAGACCTTTCTGAGCCTCTCCAAACAGCTGTAAATCAGTGCTCCTGGAGTTGTACAGAGTAAGGGAACATCAACCACGAACCAGGTACAGGATAGGACCTCAGGATGTATCCTATTTATGGGAAATATATGATTTAAATTCTTACTATAAATTGCTGCACATAGTGTTCAACAAGTGCTTTTTTGCCTATTTTTAAACCCCATAAATTAAAAAAAGAAAAACTACTTTTATTTGGTTTGTTTGTTGTCAAGAGGGATGAATTCCATGAGTATTTTCTATTTCCATGCACCTTTAATTTAGAATTTACCAAATGCTAAGGACTGTGCTAGTTATCAGAGCTGTAAAGATGAGTGTCACCTGGTTCTCGTGTCCCACGATGTCCTGGGTCTGAGTAGTTTAACATGTTAATTAGACTGTGGGATTTCGGTATTTCCTCCTTGTTATTTCCTTAGGTGAAGTGATTTCCTCTGTGAGTGAGCTGCAGAGCTTGAAGGTGGAGCCCTCTGCAGAGAAGGAGAAGCAGCGGTCAGAAGCCAAGCATATTCTCCTGCGGAAGCAGCGAGCTTTAGCAGACCTCTTTCAACACCTTGCCAAAACTGGTATGGTTCTCATTTGAAACCTGATGAAGAATGATCACCAGCTCTTAGGGAGGAAAACAACGTGGGTGATGTGGGGGGGAATTTCTAGAGACGATTGGGGTGGTGGAAAGCAGGAGGCAGTAGGCAAGGTTTTGAAATGCCATTCTGAGAGTTCAGTCACACATATGAAATCCATGTGATGAACCAACCATTTGTGAGTCCCAAATATTTTCACAGTTTTGTAACGAAGGTTCTCAGAAACCATGCTTTGTTTTCATCACCATATGTTGTATGGCACCCACCCTTCCAATGTAGCTTAGAGAGCAAATTCTCAAACTTTAATGTATGTTCCAATGACTCAGGGAATCTTGTTAAATGCAGGGGTTCTGTTGTAGTAGGGGCAGGGCAGGGCCTGTCAGCCTGAGTTCTAACAAGCTCCTGGGTGGTGCTATTCCAAGGACTTTATTTTTAGAGTCACAGTAGCAGTGGGATGGGGTGGGGCATAGCACAGTCATTCTCTTCTGAGTTCCTTTACTTAAATGCATGCTATTTACTTCCTAGGTTTGTCATATCGCAAAGGTCTTGCCTGGGCCCGTTCAAAAAACCCTCAAGAGATGCTTCATCTTCACCCGTTAGATCTCCGGAGTGCATTGTCTGTAGTCAGCAGCACTCAGGCTGATTCTAGGTTTGTTTTTTAAATTATAAATGGAGCAAGTCATTTAAGCTTCATGTCTTCATTTGCCAAAATGGGGGTAGAATACCTCTCTCCTAGCATTGCTGTAAAGATAACATTTTAAAAAGTGCCTGGCTCTGGCTCTGCATCAGGCACGTGGTGAGCATTCAGTAAGAGACTTTTTTTTTTTCTTTTTTCTTTTTCTTTCTCCTTGTATTCACCTCTCCCGTTATTTTTTTGGTCCTCTGATTTTCCTGAGGTCTCCTCACTTGGTTTGAATTCATAGGCGAAAATCTGTGAGAGAATGGCCACATTTTTAGCTATTTCATATATAAATTCTTTATAATTTCTAATGTATTCTTCAATTTGAGAACCTATAAATTTTGAGACAGAGTTACCTCTGTGTTCATAACTGTGGCAGAAGTGGTTGTAAATAGATGATTTGCATGAGCTGGGTACACATACATTTGTATTTTGTTTGCTCAGTGGCCCTCTGAGTGCTTTAAAGTTTAATTCAACACAGCATTATAAAAAGTAGAAATTTTATTTTTAAGATTTATTTAAGTAATCTCTACACCCATCATGGGACTCAAACTCACAACTCTGAGATCAAGAGTCACATGCTCTTCTGACTGAGCCAGCCAGGCATCCCCAAAGTAGAAATTTTACATAAATAAATAAATATTCTGAATTTCAGTTTTTCAGGAAGATTGGGCCAATTGGATTTGCTTTCCTGTGAGAAAGTTAAACTGTAGCTCCCTCCTTTGGACAGGACACATGCTCTCCAGATCACTACAGTTTGCAAACAGTCCTGTTGCTTTTCCCACATTGAGGTCGGCTGTCATTGCCATGTATCATTTTGTGCTTGTCTGTCCTTAATCATTTATGTTAACTGCTTGGCCCCCGTGGGCATCAGAATTTATGACCTTTAGCTTCCACTCCTAAGATAGTTATGAAGTTTTCATTAAGGAAACTATATTGTCATCAGAATTTATTTTCCCTCTATACTTCCATTGTTAAGTATGTAATACATTCTTTGCATAAAGGACTAATGAGCACCTGACTGAATGAGACCTCACAGAAATGAATCTATTCGCACCCTTAGCTTTTGGTTGTGACTAAATAATACCAATCTCTGAGTCTTCAGGATCTTTGATGGGAAATAGTGGTTTTAATTAAGTATATCATGTTGATTTCTAGGCTGCTGACAGAAATCTCCTCTTCATGGGATGGATGCCAGAAGTACTTCTTTCGCTCTCTTGCACGGCACGCCAGGCTTAGTGCAGCCTTAGCAGCTCCTGCCAAGGTAGGTGAAAGAACCTCAGAATTGCCGGGGCCCAGGGAAAGCTCCTATTTTGTTCCTCCAGGGCAGCACTCTCAGGTCTTACCAAGTGATCAGAGCCCATTACAGAACATGACTTAGCTTTTTGCAGAACATTAAACTTAACAGTATAAATCAGTGTAATTTTGTGCTTAATCAGAAAGCATTTTATCATAAATTCTATTACTTACGTTTGCCAACAAGACCAAATGCATAAGAAAAGTTATGTAAGGGGTGCCTGGGTAGCTCAGTCGATTGAGCATCTGACTTCGGCTGGAGTCATGATTTCAGGGTTTGTTAGTTCGAGCACCTCGTGGGCTCACTGCTGTCAGCATAGAGCCTGCTTCGGATCCTCTGTCTTCCTCTCTCTCTCTCTCTCTCTCTCTCTCTCTCTCTGCCCCTTCCCCACATGCACTCATGCACACACACACTCTCAAAAATAAATAAAACATTTAGAAAAGAGGTTATATAAGAAAAGCTTCATGTGGAGAATGCCATCTTCAGATAGTTTTCCTCTTGTGAATTGAGAAAAGGCCACTAATTTTGAAGTTAAACTAGTTCTTTTTTTGTTTTGTTTTGTTTTAGTTTATTTATTTACTTAGAGCGAGCTGGGGAGCAGCGGAGAGAAGGGGAGAGAGAGAGACACAGAGAGAGAATATCCCAACTAGGCTCCACACTGCCAGCGTGGAGCCCGATGCGGGGCTCGAACTCACAAACTGTGAGACTAAAGACCTGAGCCAAAATCTAGAGTCAGATGTTTAACCAGCTGAACCACTCAGGTGTCTCAGTGTTAAATCTAGTTCCTATTGATGGAACATCAGTGATTTGTGGAAGCACAATTTGAGAAGCACTGCTTAGAAAGATGAATGTGTTGCCTCTAGACTGCAGCATATCCAAAGCTTATCCAATTAAAAGGCACTTTCCCCAGCGAGTTTTGGATGAAACTGCTTTCTGGTGACACCTGCGTGTGTGGTGATGTTTGCCAGTAATTCCTTTGGCATGTTTCCATTTCCCCTTTGCAGGAGTTGGGCATGAGCAACGTCGAGCGATGCAAAGGGTTCTCGGCACATCTGATGAAGGTGCTTATCCAACAGCGGCGCTCCCTGACCACGCTGACTGAGCAGTGGATCCTCCTCAGGTATTCACGAACTAGTTAGTTGGGTTTGTGGCATGAATTAGGAACAATTGTGTGAGTCTGCTCTCAATTTGGAAATGAACTTTTGAGACCCAGAGAAGCAGATGGGGTTCCTCTTAGCTCTTCCCCTTGCTTTTGGTGATGTGCTTCTGCCCTGTGGTTGTGGCAGCACCTCTTGGGAGAATGGGCCCTGGGAGATGAGTTCGGGGGCTGAATTAGATAAAATTGCCATGGCTGAAGTACACCTTGGTCTGGAGAGAGGGGGTTTGTGGTTGACAGTCCATCAGATTGCGTGACAGGATTGTGTGTATGGTATTGTAGCATCTGTCTCTGGGCATAGATTAGATTTGAGACTGCTTCAGTTCATGGGGGGTTTTGGACCACAGAGTTGCAATTTGCTGAGCCATGCATGGAGGTTCCTCAGTGGAATTAAATATTTAAAAGACGAGGACAGTTAGGAAGCCTGTCATCATTTTTTGAATGGATTCTTGGTTGAGAGGTGGTATTTCCAGATTGTAATCACTTTGGCCGCAACGAATAAGGGTTTATCTAACAAAGTATACCACGTTTACTAGATTTTTTTTTTTTAAGTAATGGTTGAAATCACTGCAGTGATTTGACTGTTAGATGGGAAAAAGCTGTAAGGGGGTAGGTGATAAGCAGTGAGTTTTGACACTTGTGTAAGACTGAAGACACTTGCTTTCGGTCTTCAGAAGGTTGTGTTTAAGTATTTCAAAGGGCGTTATAACAGTCTTAACTATGGGGGTTCTCTCCTTGATTATGTGAAAAAGCCCATACTTTGTTCAGAAACAAATGAAGTTATTGTTAAAAACAACATGGCGATGCAGTTTAAGGTGACACATGATTTCTCCATGGGTTTCTCTGCACAGGAACCTCCTTGGCTGTGTTCAGGAGATTCATGGCAGGCTGACTGAGCCGCTGGTCTACCCGGTGGCCTTCCCCCCTCAGGATGGTGTGCAGCAGTGGACAGAAAGGCTGCAGCATCTGGCCATGCAGAGCCAGATCCTGCTTGAGCAGCTCTCCTTGCTCCTCCAGTGCTGCCCCAGTGCAGGGCCAACTCCAGGCCACAGTGGTGCCCAGGTACAGGGTCAGCCTTCTGCCCCCTACCCAGAAGGACCAGAGCTCACCAACGGCCAGCTTTCTGGAGCCATACAGGACCTCATCCCGTCAGAATTGAGTTGCCCGTCCCCACTACCTCGAAATCAGCTGCCCTCTGGTTGCTGGATGCGGAAACAGGACGAGCTTTGGCAACAGTCAACTGCAAGATTAACAGAGATGCTGAAAACCATTAAAACAGTGAAAGCTGATGTTGACAAAATCAGGCAGCAGTCTTGTGAGACTCTCTTTCATTCTTGGTGAGTATGGCTATGTCTGTACTGTCCCTCTTTGTGCTTGGGTGCTTGCTCAGAGTTTAGTAAGGGGATAAAATGATGAAAGGTTATTTTATTTCAATTCTGTTTTTCTGTGGACCTTCATAGTGCTTTGTAGCGTATGTCTAGCTGTTACTCTTGAGGTACAGTGAATTCTCCCCTGCTCACATTTTAGTGGATGGAAGGAGCGGGGTGTGTGTGTGTGTGTTTATGGTAGCCCCTTCTTCTCAACATTGTTGAATTTCTGTTGTTGCAGGAAAGATTTTGAAGTTTGTTCTTCTGGGCTGAGTTGCCTGTCCCAGGTGTCAGTTCATTTGCAAGGACTAGAGTCCTTGTTCATTATTCCCAGGATACAAGTTGAGCAAACAGACCAACAAATGGCATTAGTTGAGAGCCTGGACTATTTAAGAGGAGAAATCAATAAAGCCACAGATGACTTTACTTCCTGGAAGACACATCTACTTGCTTCAGGAAGCCAAAGTGGTAAGACTGTCTGTCACTCAGTAAGGGAGTCAAAGCCTGGTGTAGGAGTGATGTCTTACAGATTTAAATCTAGACTATCCTAAAGACACATTATGTTTTGTTCCAGACATATCTGTCCAGGGTTCTAAGGCAGATAGGTGTGGTTGGAACCCCTAGCTCTTAACTCTTTCTGCCTCATTTCTCTTTTTTCTTAAAGTTTATTTATTTATTTTGAGAGAGAGAAAGGAAGAGAGAGACAATCCCAAACAGGCTCCACACTGTCGGTGCAGAGCCCCATGTAGGGCTCGAACTCATGAACCATGAGATCATGACCTGAGCCAAAATCCAGAGTCGGAGTCGACCATCTGAGCCACCCAGGCACCTCTCTGCCTCATTTCTTTGAGTACCTTGCCTTTGAGTTGATCATGTCACTTTGTAGCACACATGTAGGGAGACAGCACGGGCTCACTCGCTGTTAGCAGACAGTTCTTTCTGAGACTGGAAAGCTGAGGGCTGATATTTGGACTAAATTGGTGGTTATATACAGCATATTAACTGTTTTCGTAGTTTTGGCATTCTTCTAGCAGAACTTTCAATAAAAGATGATAAACTTGTAATTCACCTCAGCAAGGAATGTGTCTCATTCATCTTTGTATTCAGCACAGTTTGACACTGTGGCTCACTCGTAGTAGGTGGTTAACAGGTGGCTGTTTTGTAAAAATAACAAGTGAGGATTGTTAATGATTTCTAGAGGCACTGGAGCAAATGATTGGGTTTTTTGTTTGTTTTACACCTTCTTACTTACTAGGAAACCAAATGTTAGATGAAGGGTTTGTGGAAGATTTTTCAGAACAGGTGGAAACTGCCATCCGGGCCATCCTTTGTGCCATCCAGAACTTAGCAGAAAGAAACAGTAAAAAGACAGAGGAGAACACTGACCAAAGCAGACCACAAGAAGAGGATGGTATGTCTGAAATCAAGCAAAAGCTATTTTTCTACTTGATTTAATTTTTAAATTTATTTTTCTGGCTAAATATTTAAAAAAAATTTTTTTGTGTTTATTTTTGAGAGAAAGAGACAGAGCACGAGTCGGGAGGGGCAGAGAGAGGGAGATACAGAGTCTGAAGTAGGCTCCAGGCTCTGAGCTGTCAGCACAGACCCCGATGCAGGGCTCAAATCCACAAACCACAAGATCAAGACCAAGCCAAAGTTGGGCTCTCAACTGACTGAGCCACCCAGACGCCCCTTTGTGGCTAAATATTTAAGGACAGATATTGGGAATGATGAGTGCGTGAATGGAGATGAAAAGGGTTTCTTTTGTGTTACTCATCATGTCTTCCTTTTCTGTGAATGAAAGGGGCAGCAGGGTTGGAGGGACTGCAATCAGGACATCTAACAAAACTGTTAGAGGATGATTTGTGGGCCGACGTGAGCACTCTGCATGTGCAGAAAATCATTTCTGCTGTCTCTGAGCTGTTGGAGAGGCTGAAATCGTACGGTGAAGATGGCACAGCAGCAAAACACACGGTAACCAGCAGTACTTCAGAAGCTTCTTGCCATCCAGAGTGGGTTTCACTTTGCTCCATGTAGGTGCTCCCAAAGCAGGCCTTTGGGGGCAAAAATCACTCAAAATTTGTTTTCTTTATGCAGGTAAACATGACTGACAAACTGTGAAAAGCTTAGGGCTTGCTAGCTAAGGGTTATAGTTTTAAGATGCATAGATGCAAAAAAAATGCTAGCAACCCAGAGTATCTGTCATCTTGGGGATTCTTTCATACCCTAACCACATATTTTCTTGGGTGTTTGATGTTAATGGTGGATGTTGCTGCCATCAGCTAATGAATCGCCACACTCTGCAAATACCTTTCCCTTCACAACAAGCTAGCAAAGGGGGAGGTTGCCATCTCCATAATATTCCAGAGAAGCAACTTATTTTGTAGGACATTGTAAGTCTGTAGCACTGACTCCAGTGCCAACTTTGATTCTGAATAGAATTCGTTTATTAAACATCTTATTCAAAAAAAAAAAAAAAAAAAAACCCAGTGCACTTTATTAAGTAAATGGATTGTAAGTGAGAGAATTTAAAGCATACTTTTGTGAAGGTTTGTGTGAAGACGGAAGAAATAGTAGAGGCGTGCGTGCGTGTGTGTGTGTAAGAGAGAAAATATACATAAAACTTACCATCAGTGGCATTTAGTGCATTCACAACATTGTGCAATGACTGTTGCTGTTTAGTTCCAGAACATTTTTATTACGGGGAAAACCCAGCACCCATTACATAGTGTGACCAGGCCTTGTGATCTTTTGCCCGCAGTTCTTCAGCCAATCCTGCTGCTTGTTGGTGCGTCTGGTGCCCATGCTCTCCAGGTACTCAGACCTCGTCCTCTTCTTCCTGACCATGTCTTTGGCAACTCACCGTAGCACTGCAAAGCTGCTCTCTGTTCTTGCCCAGGTCTTTACAGAGCTCGCCCAGGAGGTAAGGACTGTTCATGTGAAGCACCCTGGTGCAGCCAGTACCAAATACTTGGTAGCCATTAAGTGCTTGCTTTCACAGGCTTTTATTTAGGACATTCACAAACAGCTGGAGGTCATTTGCTCTCCCTGTGGATTTTTTAGGGCTTTGTCCAGCACCCTTTCGCTATGCCTGTTTCCACTAAGGTCTTGGAACCTGCAGGTCCCCCACTGATGAAATCCCTAAACTCCAGAGGCTATCCTTAACCTTAGTCTCCTTGTTTGTAAAATGAGATCTGCCCACACTCCTTAGCATTTTTGTGAGAACTACCTTCAATTGAATATACTTTTTGTTTTATTTTGATTTCCTTAGTATTCTAAGATTTTCTCCAAATCTAAGTACAATACTCGTAAGAGTCACTTGAAGATAGGAATTTACAAATTAAAGATGGGCTTTAGGCTTCTTATAAATAGTCAAGAGTTCTTAATTCTGAGTAACTGGAATATTAGAAAGGGTTTAAAAATGGAAGACAAGCCCATGCAGTGTATGTAGAGGACGAATGTGTGTATTTGTTGAGTAATAAATAAATGAATGTCTTACTTGCTCCTTCTGTCTGATGGGCACTGAGCCGGTCTCACATCTCATCACTCCTTGGAAAATATACCATATGCAAAAGAGCGGTAGGACAGTGTATGGTGAGCATACCCTGAGATTTGGGTCAGTTCTGTTTGTCCACTTGTGCTGTTGCTCTTGTCTGACAGGTTTTAGAATGACTTTGGCCTGTGTTTTGGAGTGGGGTGTGGGGGTTTTAATATAAGCAAAGTGTTGGGAGCCCTTCCGCTATTCCAGATGTAGCTACTGTGAGTGATGTGCCCTGCAGAAGGACCTCTGAATCTCCGCCTCGTACAGTCATGTTTTGCCTGTACCTGAACCTATTTTAAATGTTTATTTATTTTTGAGAGAGAGAGAGAGAGAGCATGAGCAGGGGAGGGACAGAGAGAGAGGGAGACACAGAATATGAAGCAGGCTCCAGGCTCTGAGCTGTCAACACAGAGCCCGATGTGGGGCTTGAACTCACCACAAGATCATGATCTAAGCCGAAGTCGGGCCCTTAACTAAGTCACCCAGGTCCCCCTCAGTCAGCTTTCTAAGAATACATGTCCTGATAGTGAGTTTGCCTTTCCTTTACGTTTTTAAGTATCCAGATTGTATTCATATCCTTTCTGAGTAGTCCTGAGGGAAATTGAAAGTAGGTTAGACTCAGTGCTAAAGATAATAGATCTATGTCATAATTATAACACTTAATCCATGGAAAGCTGTTTCTTTGTAACTGAGTCACAATCGGTATTTGCAGGTTTGGGATCTTAATTTCTTGTTAGTTGGCAGCTTATTTTTTAATACATTTCCATCCTCGGATTGACAACTTGATAGCTTGTTGATAAAATTCCTGATTGAGAGCCACTATTTTTGTCTACGGCCGTACCACCCTGAACTCTCCCGATCTCATCTGATCTCGGAAACTAAACAGGGTCGGGCCTGGTTAGTACTTGGATGGGAGAGAGCCACTATTTTCTTCTACTTGTTTTTCTATTTATTTTTGTCCCACATGCTAGCAGTTGATTTTTCTTTCCAAACTATTTTCCAACACGAAACAGTTTTGTTAACACTTGATGAGTGTTTCTGTGTCTGACCTGTTCTTGACTCTAGCCCCTATACTGTGCCAGCCAGGTGCCTTGGCAGAAAACAGCTGAGGCTAGATGTAGCACCTACCCCAGGAATGATAGATTTAGCTCAAGAGTTGAAGGAGGGGCATATTCTTTTTATATTAAAACTAACATTTTACTTGAGAAGCACCATACCAAATTTTATTCAATTTTTGAAGTAAAAATGAAACCTGTTGCATCTGTTTCAAGTTGCTGAACCTCCAGGGTTACATGTCTTGTCTCCCTCCTCTTTCTCCTCTTAGTCTTACTAATTTGAGAAGTAAATAAAGAATGACAAAATCCCTTTGGGATTTAGACACTGAGAGGCTCTACCCTTGCTCAATGACTTACTCCTAGGTGCTGTCCAAGTATAATTCATTAAGAGTTTTGTCTTGCCAAATGAAAAATTACCACACACTAAAAGGCCTCTACAGAGTCAAAACCTGATATGTTAAATCTGATGTCAAGCTTTGAAACTGCATAATAACTGTTATCGAGGAGGAAAACAATGTCAAAAGTTTACTGTATATATTCCCATCAGATTTAAAATATTGAGCTAAAAAAAGCTAACAATTTTTTTTTTGGTATCAGGACGAGAAATCCTTTTTTTTGTTTGTTTTTGTTTTTGTTTTGTTGTTTTAATTACTTTTGTACTTAACTGTTCACTCTTTTATTTTTAAGGGATTTTGCCTGCCCAAAGAATTCATGGAAGATTCAGCAGGAGAGGGAGCAACTGAGTTCCATGACTATGAGGGAGGTGGAATTGGGGAAGGCGAGGGCATGAAGGATGTGAGTGACCAGATTGAAAATGAAGAACAGGTATGTTTTCATATGTGTGAAATACACATACAGTTTACAGAAGCTCACCCCCATTTCCCTTTGTTTTCAATATTAAATTTTACACATCAATGTTTTTACTAAGTAATGGTTTCAATCTGTGATCCATGGAACCCTAAGAATACTAAGGCTTTAGGGAGTCAGGTATAAATAAGCCTAGAGAACAAGGAACTTTGCAGCTCAGTCATTAGTTATGGCTATAATTTGAAAGGGAAATGATTGAGGCGCCTGGGTGGCTCGGTTAAGCGTCCGACTTCAGCTCAGGTCACGATCTCGCGGTCTGTGAGTTTGAGCCCCGCGTCGGGCTCTGGGCTGATGGCTCAGAGCCTGGAGCCTGCTTCTGATTCTGTGTCTCCCTCTCTCTCTGTCCCTCGCCCATTCATGCTCTGTCT